>NC_064820.1:52903863-53206893 GCF_024166365.1 Elephas maximus indicus
AATTTCAAGTCACTTTCTTGCTAGTAGGTTAGACGAAGGTCAACAACCTTGTGCGATTTTACACAGTATCTACTTTCAGTAGATTTTGTTTCTTGAGCCATAGGTGGCTCCTTAAAACCGCATGCTATGCGAAGCAAACAAAGGAAAAGAAAAACACACTATAGGGCCCAAAACGTTCGCAGTTCGAACCTATCAGGCTCCTTAGAAACCCTAAGAAGCAGTGCTACTCTGTCCTATAGGGTCGCTATGACTCAAAATCGACTTGATGGCAATGGGTATTGGGAATGGGGCCTTGGGACTCTGAAACCTTATTCTGGAGAAAACCGGTGAAGTCTAGAGAGACTGGAGGGGCGGGTGCGTGAGACTGCTACGCACAGCAAAGAAAGATAAACCCAGGTTGTAGGGCAGGATGGACAGCGTCTTACTCCAGCGCTAAAATAAGCCTTCTTATTAGTAAGGACACCCAACGATGTCCGAGGAAAGCAAAAAAGTGCTCTCCATGCTCTTATCTGTCCCATGAAAGTAAATAACAAGAACCCTGCCTCAGATAACTGCAAAGGAGAGTCTGCAAACAGCGTCGTACAGGTAAACATATATAGTAGGAGTATCGCCTCTCCAAGAGATAAGCTAGGCATCACCTGCCCTGCGTAGTCTGCAAAGTCGTTCCCAGCCAGGCTGGAGCCGAGGGGGCGCAGGCCGGAGGGGATGCGGCGTGGTGGTGGCCACCGTACATCCGGGCGCGTCCGCAACCGGCTGCGCGCTGCATAATTGGGGGGGGGGCTGGGGCGCGCTGGCTCGGCCGCGCGCCGAGAGCGCTTCTCGGGGGAGGAGGCCCGGGCGCCGGCCCCTCCCACCGCCTTTTCTCCCCGGTCCTGCCCCCGGCACTCGCAGCAGGCGGCGGGCCACCGGCGAATGTGCGCGCGGACGCCGGGCACCGACGGCGGCGTGAAGACGAGCCAGCTTCCCGCTAGGACCGCGGCGGACCCGCCGTCGCCATGTGCGCCTCACCCAGCCCTCGGGGGTCCCAGGCACCGCCACCCCTGCCTCTTTTCCTCCTGTGCCTCCTCGCTGCGACGCGCCGGAGCGTGGCAGACAGCACCTCCCCAGGTGTGATGGGTGCAGGGGCCGGGGAGGGGAGGGAAGGGCGCGCGGGCAGGAGCGCGCGAGTGGCGGGCCTCGCCGTCGTGCGGGGGCCCGGGGTAGGGTTGGGGTGGGAAGAGAGGCGCCCCCGGTTGGCGAAGGCGGGTGGGGAGCTGCGGCCGCCGCCTCTTCCTATTGGCTAATCTTGGGTTACTCAGCTGAACGAGGGGACTGGGGAGGCTGGGGCTCCTCTGCTCCGTTTTATGTATCTGAAACAACAGCACCCAGCAAGTGGGGAGTGGTGAGAGTGGGGACGGTACCAGGTTTTCCTAGGTAGAAGGTTAGGGAGGTAGGTGCGTGGGTGGGGGCCGGAGCAAGGCAGCAACTGCTGATCTGCTATTGTGACAGGATTTCTGAAAGGCACACTCCCCAAGGCCATCTCCTTTCCCTTGAATCGTTAATAAGGCTCAAATATCACGTCCTTTTTTTCTACTGGCAGGTGGGTTGGCTTTGAGGATGTTTTTTAGAGCTAAGACAACATCGTAACAAAAATCAGATAAACAAAACCGCCACAACTCATAGGATTGTGTGTGTGTGTGTTTATTTTCATTTGCACCATGGAAATCAAAGTTTTTGTGTTGGTTGCTTAAGACATTTTGACGGGCGGATTCATGTGCACTAACGTTACCAACGTTACCTGTCCTCTATGGTCGCTATGAGTCGGAATCGACTCAACTGGCACTGGGTTTTTTTGGGTAACGTTACCAAAACTAACACCAAAATTGCCACCTTAGCTTCACCTATTTGTACTCAGGTAAAAGTATTTTTTATGTTGAAAGTATTCCATCTAATCTGCTTTGTAATGCAAGTGCTTGTGCTATACATTTTAATGTGTTAGCAGCCAGTCGGGATAATAGAAGACCACCACTCCTGAAGCTGACAAATATTGGACACCAATAACTAAAATTGGGACATTATTCTATACAAGGTTTTCAGCCGTTCATATGAATTTATTTTCATGAGTTTATAGCATATAGATTTTTCATAATATACTATAAAAAATGGAACGGTAGTCAAAGCATAAGATTATTCATTTTCTTTATAAATGCCTCTTAAAAGGCCTAGTTGTTAACAACTTAGACAACACATTTTGAGTTGCTTCAATTTCTAAATGTTCTTCTCCCCCTGCCTAGCAACATATCTGCTTTCTGTTTGTACCACTTACGAAGAATGGCCAAGGATATTTTCCCCTCTCTGTCTCTCCATGATTTTTCTGTGTTCATCAGCCATGTTGTTGTTGTTGGATGCCATGGAGCCCATTCCAAGTCATAACGACCCCATGTGACAGAGTTCATCTGCCCCATAGGCTGTAATCTTTACAGAAGCAGATCGCCAGGCCTTTTTTCCCACAGAGCCACTGGGTGGGTTTGAACCTCTGACCTTCCTGTTAACAGGCACTTTAATCATTGCACCACCATGGCTTTTTTCATCCACCACACACCTCAGAATATTGCAGTTTTGAGGACCAGTGCATTCTGGGTTAGTTCTAGCACTTTGGTTCTCAACTTGGCTGTATGTTGGAATTACCAGGGGGAGATTTCAAAAATACTGACACCTGGGTCCTTTCCTCAAAAATTTTGATTCAGTTGGCCTGGGATTCAACCTGAACATCATGAGTTATAAAAGTTCCCCGTGTGACTCTAAGTGCTGCCACTGCTCTAAAATGATAAGCGTTTAGAGAGTACAAGTTATATCCAGAGCAAATCTATAAGAAGGAGGAGGAGGAAGAACAAAACAAAACAGGAAATATATCTCAAAACCAAAAAACAAACCAGTTGCCTTGTAGTTGATTCCACCTCATGGCAATCCCGTGTGTGTCGGAGTAAACTGCTCCTTGGGGTTTTCAATGGCTGTGATCTTTCGAAATTAGATCGTCAGGTCTTGATTTGAGGAGCCCAGTGAAAGTGTAAATAAATGGAATGTATGAGGGTGGGGGCAGCAAATGTCTATATATGTATATAAGTACCGTCCTGATAGCTCAACTTAAGCCACAATTATGGTGTAACATGTTCATATACATGGCATGAAACTTGCATCTGGTTTTAAGGCAGAATAAAAAATTGTCAGGCAACTTTAGCTGATTTTTTGGATTGCACTGATCTTCATAGGAGCCCCGGTGGCACAGCGGTTAAGAGCTTGGCTACTAACTAGAAGGTGGGCAGTTCAAATCCCCCAGGTGCTCCTTGGAAACCCTATGGGGCAGTTCTTCTCTGTCCTCTGGGGTCGCTATGATTTGAAATGGACTCAACAGCAACAGGTTTTTTTTTTTTTTTTTAATTGATCTCTGTGACATTCAGTTTCCTTTCTATTAAAGGATATTATGAAGTTTACGGGATATTTTCTATCTAGGGGCTTGGAACTACTTGGAGATAGGCGTTTCTATAAGCTAAGACTTTGAGTCAAATTTTAATATTAGTTACAATTTATCATATTTATTATGTAATAACTATGTGCCAGGCACTGCCCTAAGCAGTTTATACTCTCATGAGTATAACCTTTTATTACCTTGACCTTCAGATGAGGAAAATTGGGGCTTAAATAAATTAAGTAATTACCCAAGTAAACATAATTAGTTAAGCAGTGGAGCAGGAAAATTCACATTGGTCAGCCTGTTTCCTTATGTGTGATACTCAGTTGCCTTTCTGGGCTGGCATGTACTTGGAAGTTTGAAACCACCAGCAGGGAGCAAGCAAGCACAGTGTGTGAACCTGAATGAATGATTTGAGCTGAAAGGGATGCTTGAAATACTTTGAGTCCTGGAATAAAATCAGCCTCTGGGACTCATCGTGACTGTTTTAGCCTATTTCAGTTAAATAAGAGCTGTCAAATATCTTTGTAAAGAAAAGTGTGACATATGTGGGAATATTTAAACATTCCATTATTAGTATTAGACATGTTGCGATCGAGTTGATTCCGACTCATAGTGACCCTATAGGACAGAGTAGAACTGCCCCATAGAGTTTCCAACGAGACCTTGGGGGATTCAAACTGCCTACCTTTTGGTTAACAGCCATAGCACTTAACCACTACACCACCAGGGTTTCCATTATTAGTATTACATGGAACAAATTGGGGGGGAATGGGTCATGTTTATCTTTTGAGAAATGTCTGCATTGAGACATTTGAAGTGAACATTTTGATTTCTAGAGGACATGGCTTATATGCTTCCTTGATCAACTCCTACCTCCAGGAAACACCCTTGCCGCCACACACACCAACTGCCTAATAATAGATGCTCTTGAAACAAACACAACCCCTTACATGTACCTGGTATTGTTAGTCGATGTCTTAGTGGAAAACTCTAGCAATTTTTAACCTATAAAGACTTCTAAATTGTTTAAAAGAATAGATTAATACTAAGCCCACTTTTAATAAGGATTAATCTGATGCAGTCAATTTTTACCCTGAATTTACCATCACATTTAAAATTACATTATGTAAACATTTGTTAAGAATTAGTTCAATTGACTCTTCTACTTCCACATCTCCTTGCCTTTCTCCTTTTCTCTCCCTGGATAGTTTAGCCCCACAAGTGGGGGAGAACAGGGGGAACGTCTTCACCTGGTGGTCTAAGGGGCCCAAAACAAGGTATCAGAAGCTGAGCCAGGCAAGGATGGGGTACATATAGGTGAGCAGGCCAGTGTGGAGTGTTAAGAGTCTGGACACAGTGAAGGGGGCGTTCCTGCAGAGGGGCAAGCCTGTGTAGAATCTCAGAGCTGAGCAGGGTGACAGGGCTTTTCTGAAACAGAGGACATCCATACGGTGTCAGAGCCCAATCAGCATATGGAGGATATCCATGCAGGAGGGGCAGACCAGCGCAGGAATTTGGAGCCTGAGTGGGGTAAGGAATCCATCTCTGTGAGGACAGGCATGGTAGTGGCAACAGGAGATTAGGTACCTACAAGAGGTTTGATCAGATAAGTAATCTAATAAGGATAATAGGACCCAAGATTTTGCCATCAAGGAAATAAAGAGTGAAAACCAGAATGAGCCCTGTGGTACTGTATTGTAATTGGTGTGCACTGTATTGTAACTTCTCAGTATGAGTTCATGACTATCGATAGATACGTAGATAAAAATGTAGATATGTAAATGTTATATGTGTAGATTATATGTACACTATATGCATTTATATATATATACATATATGTAATACGTGTACATATAAATGTGTAAAACATATACATATGTTTTATGTGTGTGTGACTATGCATACATGTGTTTCTAGATCTGTCCACTGAAGGAGCAGTGGTTTCCCAGTGGCAGTGAGAATATTTACTGCCTAGATCTTGAATTCTAAATACCATTTACTAAAACTAACTAAGGCTTCTTGGTGAAATGGCTGATTTCAGGGCTGAGACACAGAAAGTACAAGATAAGCCTGGGACATCTTGTGCCAGAATCCAATGAAGTGCTCAAAGAAAGATAGGTCATGTCAAAAGAATACAGACACCAGCTTGAAGCAGATTCCACTGCACTAATCTAAGAAAAATTGAGCGTAAAAATAACGATACAATCAGATTATAACCCCATGAATAAAACAGGAATTTGTGAGTACATACTGATATAAGTTAATTAAATGAATCAATTGAAAGTTTGATTAGGCAGAAAATATTACAGAGTTTCAAAGTAATTTCCGACGAAATTCTTATTGATGCAAAGGGAAAAAGAGCAACTTTACCATGGAGAAGCGCAGCGGACACACCACTTTAATAAAGTGACAATCATCCCTAAAGAGACAGGTGGAAATTGTGTGCTGTCTGATAGGATACAATGAGAACACAGCATCCCCTCTGTGATACGGCCAAAGGTACATACCCCAAATCTAATCTTATTGTAACAATATAACTAGCCTGAAATCTTCAGATGTTTCAAGGTCATGGGACTCAGGAAAGACTGGAGCAGTTGCCAAGTGAAGGAGCCTAGAAACGTGGCAACTAATGGCAACATGTGATTCTGTAATGGAACCTTCTGCTGTAATGTACACTACAGGGACTTGTTGAAATTTAAATGGGGTATGAGGGTGAGGTGGTAACGTGGTAACGCATAAATCTCCTGATTTTAATGGTAACATTGTGATTACGTGGGAGCGTCTCCTTGGTGTAGGAAAAGCACCGTAATGTTTTAGAGAATAATGGGTCGTCAGGTCAGCAACTTACTCTCAAATGGTTCAGATGGAAAATAAGTTCTTTGTTCTATACTTGAAACTCTTAGTTGGAGGTTGTTTGAGAAGAATTAGGTCAACTCTTTGTGAGGAAGCTTGAATTAGCATAGACATTAAACCACAATGATAGTTGAGAAGTGTTTATCCGTTTATGTACTCAGGTACTGTTTTCCAAAGAAGTATTTGCCCTCAAATGGAAACAAAGTATATATTGTGATGTTTGTCCTAGTCCTAATTCATAATCTTTTGAAGTTAGTTTTGTATAGTTGGACTCACATACTTCACAGTAAAAGGCAAACCTTGGAAATTAACAATTTAGGATGTGCTGACGTAGAAGGAAACTGGCACATCATGTTTTGTTAAAAATAAACTACTCCTGATAAGACATCTTTGCTCTTCATGCATAACAATGGATTTCAGGTAATATGTTGTTATGATAGAAATAATAAACCAAAAAACAAATCAGTTGCTGTTGAGTCCTTCTGACTTATGCCATCCCCATGTGCATCAGAGTAGAACTGTGTTCCACAGGGTTTTCAGTGACTGATTTTTTGAAAGTAGGTCACCCGGCCAGTCTTCCAAGGTGCCTGCGTGTGGACTCGAACCAACAACCTTTGATTAACAGCAAAGGAAACATTAACAGTTTGCACCATCCGGGACTCCGTAGAAATAATAAATATCTTCAAAAATGATGCTATCCTTTACACAAAAAATACCACTTTTTCTGGTACTTTTAAGTTATTGTGGTTATTTTAACAAATGTATCTCACTCCTAAGACCACATCTTTTTATAGTCTCACATAGTTCTGAGAACTTGAAAGCAAATATAGGTGCGTCATTTGATTGATCTTGAATCCCAAAGTGCCTTCGTGATTTAGTCAAGAAACAGAGCTAGCTAATAGCTGTAACAGGGTTCCTGGTTTGCATTCTAGAACTCTATCCAGGACGTGATGCCTCTTCATAAAAGGTCTTCAGAGGGGCCCTGGCAGGAGGTGTAGTTTTAAATATATGTACCTAAATGTCCACACTTTTAAATATATGTACCTAAACGTCCACACTTTTAAATATATGTACCTAAACGTCCACGCTTTTAAATATATGTACCTAAAACCATGTGGTACAAGACCTTATACCACATGGCCGCTTGAACATTGTTATCATTTTAAATAACTGAAAGGTTGGAGGTTTGAATCCACCCAGAAGTGGCTTGGAAGAAAGGCCTTAAGATCTACTTGGAAAGATCACACCCACTGAAAACCCTGTGGAGCACAGTTTTACTCTGACACACATGGGGTCACCATGAGTCAGAATCGACTGTATGGCAGTGGGTCTAATTTTTAGTCTTCCGAAGAATCAGACAGAGGTGATGGTGTAGGAAAAGCACAATAATGTTTTAGAGGATTATGGGTCATCAAGTCAGCAACTTACTCTCCAGTGGTTCAGTGGGAAAAAAGTTCTTTGTTCTATACAAAGTGCCTTTGTGATTTAGTCAAGAGAACAGAGCTAGCTAATAGCTGTAACAGGTTTGGATTAAATCAGGGCTTTGGGCTCCTGTCGACAGTTGGGGCTGGATAAGTCTTTGTCTGGGTGGGTGGTACTGTGCATTGTAGGTTATTAGTGTCTCTTGTCCCTACCTACTAGCTAGCTACCAATACCACCCTCCCCCCAAATATGTCTCCAGACATTGCCAGATTTTCCCTGGGGGACAAAATCATCCCTCGTTGAGAACCACTGAACAAGATCTAAGCCCTTTGAAAGAATAACCTGGTTGTGAAACATTTTTAAAATCCAGAGTGTTTATAAAGAGCAGAAATCTTATTCAAACTTTTGAGTTTTTATTTTTAAGAGCTTTATTTATCACAAACTTCACTGGTGAAATATCTCCAAGATCCATGTAAATTCAAAGTCCATGAGGAGGAGGCTTGAAACACAGGCATTTCCCCTGCCCTTCAAAATGTATTTTATTAAAAAAATCATATTTTGAAGGAAAGATCAATGTATAGTCTTGTATAATCAGGTTTTAAAAATAGTTTTATAAGGCTATATAAAAGTGCACATTGTTCTTTTTTTTTTTTTAACTAGCCAAAAATGGCATTCTTGACCAATATTTACCACGTTATGAAAAAATATAAAAATCTCCTATCTGGTCTATTACCTGTTCCTACCTTATAAAGTCTGACTTATAAATGGCCCCCATCTGGAGTTTATTTTCTTGACAAACCTTCCTTCTTTTATCTGTCACTACTAAACCTTCAGAGAATCTTATCTCAGTTGTTACTGACACATTGTTACACTGTCCCCCAACCCCTCAGGGACCTTCAGGCACCATGAACTCAGCTGTTCAAACTCTCTCTCGCTGGGGTATGGGACGGAGGAATCGAGGTAGCTTTACCCCTCTTTGCTTCCTCCTACTGCACTTAATGGCAAGGGCTGGGGTATGGGACGGAGGAATCGAGGTAGCTTTACCCCTCTTTGCTTCCTCCTACTGCACTTAATGGCAAGGGTTGGGATAGGACTATTATATTCCTAGAACCCAGAAATAGAACTCTAAGTGCATTGTCTATAAGCAATATTATACTTGGTGGTTAGTTTAATGCTACAGTTACGTCATAATATGGTTTAAGTGGCTTTTATAATTTGGCATCAGACCTCATGGCTGTATATATTACTTTGATGAGGAAACATATTCTGAGTTCCAAACCTGGTTTATTAAGTATTGCATTTCTGTAATAGGGATGCATATTTATAAGGCTATATAACTCATAATGGTAAAATTAAGATTTGTTAAAATAATTTAAATTATCCATATTGATAGCCCTCAATATATCTGTAGGTGAGGGAGAGAGAATGTTTATCCTAATCATCTCTTTTTCTTACACTTTTCTGTAAGTCAAGTCCAGACTCTTCCAAGGTTTTAAAGTACAGAGGAGAGCATTTTGAGGATTTAGAGAGAATGTTTATTATTAATCAGAGAGCTAGTTGAACTTGATTCTGATTTAAGTAAAAGCAAATCTTAAAACCCAGTGCAGTCGTCTTGTGTTCGTCTCTTTTTCCTTTCCCTATTTTGTGTTCGTCTCTTTTTCCTTTCCCTATTTACTTCAACTAAATGGGGTCCCAATATTGAATATGTGAAAATGTTACTTTAATTTTAAGTAGACATTGCAGCACATTTATTTCATTTGAAAATGCTGACAGTATAAATTATACATCACTTCTAGCAATGTGTATTTTAAAAAGGAATATGTGAAAAATATTTAAGTAAAGACTATAAATTTTGCTATTTTGCATGAAATAATAAAAGGCGTAAACGAGAATGCTGCCCATACAGCGTCTTCAACCCCCATCTCCTCTGAAGAGGGAGGAAAAAAAATCTTACCAATCTTTGGAACAACTATTACATGATGTTACTCTTGTGTTGGCATTTTTTGCCACTAACTGTAAAAGAATGCCTGCTGGAAAATTTCCAGCAATGATTAAGAAAGGGGAGTTGAGTATGATAACTTGAGGAATGTGGTTTATGATTTTGGCACCATCATTCAATATTTATGCAATTTTCCTGATTCTCAGTTCTTAAGAAATGAGCTCTGTGGCGGTGACGTATTTGTCAAAGCACTGAGCTGGCCATATTGCATTTTGAAACTCCAAGTAGCAAGTCAGTGGCAGAACTTGGATTAGAACACAAAATTCCTGCCTCTCCGTTTTTACTTCTTTTCGTGACTCAGCTTAATCCTTTCAGGGAAGCCTTCAGACCACATCTGCCTGGATACCCTGCCAGTTTCCTTTAACACCAGCGTTAGCTGAATCAGCCTCCTGCCAGCTGTCCTATTACTAGAAGCAATAAGGTTTACATTCTCACTTTTTTGAGTAATGTTGGCTAAACAAAGAGCCGCTGACTTTTCTATTCTAACACCTTCTGTAGACTGCCCTGCTTTCCCATTCAAGGCATTTTTGTATATTGCCTCTTAAAAGGACTTTTCCCAGACAAGGATCACAACAGTTATTCATGTATTTTTGCACTGGGACTTGTCCAGTGGAAATGGGAGCCTTAGTATGATTCATGATTTAAAGGGAATATGAAGTTAGGTACAGGTGGTGTCTGGTTAATGGATGTATGATTTTATTCTTAATATATGAATTTCCAATCGCAAGTGGTCACAATAGCTAGTATATTCTGGAACTACCCAAACTTCCTACTTCTGTAACTTGGTTTTCCTTCTCCTATTCCTTTAACTGCTATCAGCTTAGAACTGCCCACGCCAAGCCTGTGCCCCTGTCTCTCCTTGTTCTAATGCAGGTCCCAGGTAGGCACGTCCGTAGCTGGTCCTGGTAATAAGCAATGGGATAAGGGCCCCAGCCTTAGAACCCATCTCCGTGGCATTATCTTCATCCTCATTGCACCTCACTAGTCCCTCAAGGGTGTAGATCAGGTTTCACACCCTGTAGCTCATGCACTAACTTATATAAAATACACAGGCTAGTTATAGTCAATACTATGAATGGGGGCTACTCTGATACCTTAATGCCTCTTTTAATCACAAGTCGTGGGCCTGAATTTCTATTGTGATTCATGTAGCCCTCTATGGACCACATTTATTTAGCTTTATACTCCTCATCAGCATCAAGTATGTATGGTGTTTAAGTAAAATAAGAATAAGAATGATAAGAAGCATTTGTTTAGCTTCTGTAACTCTCATTGTTATGGGTCATAATAATGTCGTACAATCTGAAAAGGGTTATGGACTTGTTTCAGGGGGTAAAGAGTTTGGTGAGAACCCCAAGACTGACTTCTGTTGTGCAGTAGGCTAGTCAAAGAAAGGAGAAATCCCTAGCAAGCTTATGTTTTGCCGGCTTCACAGAAGAGATGATGTAATAGAACAACTCTTTCCTTCCTGTGCACCTCCTCCCAGCTTCCTGTCCATAAGTGAGTAGCATCTGTTTTGGTCTTCCTGTGATATTTTCTCGTTAATATAACCTCCAAATGAGCTATGCCCAAGAATAAAAAAAAAAAGAATCTTCATCATGAAAATGATGGTGTTACGAAGAGCTAGAGTAAGAGGGAGAAGATATGAATATGAATGAATGAATATTGAATATGAGTGGAAGCAAGGTTTTGTATTTCTCATAGCCCAGATGGAAACTCAGGACATAATTTCCTATATAATCATTGTCAGAAAGAAATATGACACTTCAGGCATGTTTTAGTCATAGGGTTATTTTATGGGAAAGTGCATTCCGGCTTCTAAAGCAGAATTAGAGATGATTAAATCTTTGGAACCAGCTTATTAGAGAGTTGGATTCTGGCTGGGTAGATTTTTTTATTAGGCAATCTTGTAAACACTGTGTGAATTGCCAAAGCAACAAAAGGGATTGCTAACTTTGATAACATTTTTCATACATATAGGAAAAGGAGGGCAGTAGGAATCTTGCCTTGCACCCTTACACTAGGAGTAACTTTCAGAGTAGAGTGTAAAAAACATGTGAAATAAAAAAAGGGCCCAGATTTCATTTCAATTGAATTGAGTAGTTCAAAGAATATAGCCAGGTTTACCATAGTTAAGCCTTTTCTCTCCTCTCTGACTTGTTTGATAGAATTGTGGTAGTTTTTCTGGGAGGGAAAATCTGATGCCCTAAAGTCAAAGGCATAGCAGTAGGAGTAAAATAATAACAGTAAAAATAATACAAATAAGAAGGTTTGATGAGAGGGGAGAGGTGGGAGCGGAAACCTTGTTTTTTTTAATAAAAGTTTTCAAAAGAATGGGCAAGAGACTGAAGAAAACAGGAAGTCAGTTATAGGCCTAGGGCGTGCTGAACTGTAGCCATTGCTGGAAAACAAATACCGAACAGACTCTCGCTATGCGTCCGTTTTAACGTCTCATCCTCTAGTGCGCAGGTCTTGGTATTTTGTTCTTTTTTCATACTTGTTGTTATGATCTCTCTGTCCCTCTTGAATCAGCTTGATGGCAACAAGTTTGAGAACAAATAGCACTTGCAGAAAGTCATAAAAATATCCTACCAAAAAAAAAAAAAATTAATGCCATTCAATGAGTCAACAACGGTGCCATGGGAAAACAAGCAAAGTACTGCAAACTAAAACTCAGCTCTGGATGAGAAACCACTTTCTCATTAACAGCTTTGGATTCCAGTGTTGAAAAGGAATCTCAGTTAACCTGCTTTAGTAGCAATATTAAAACAAAAGTATAAATAGAATGTAAATATTTTAAACATACTTATTAAATCAGTTATTAGTGTTTTCCCCAATTATATGCCCAGGCCTCTGTATTTCCTTCCTTTCATATGCATGTTGTTGAGATCTCTCTGTCCCTGCAAAATCAACCTGATGGCAGCAGGTCTGGTTTGGGGGATTTCTGTTCCTCTTTTCATTGTTCTTTGTTTTCTCATCTTCTCTCTTTGCCTCATGTCTTTCCCTTTTCTGGCACTTTTATTAATTCCTAAATGTCTTAGTTAATTTATGTTTTGTAGGAAAGTACTCTAAGTTTAGGATAAGAAAACGAACATTTTTCTAAAAAGCTACTGATGTAAATCTGTAGGAGTTTTTAGGTTAAAAAGAGCGTAGAAAAAATTGGAAATTTGGTCACATTAAATAGCCTAAGATATTTCTGAAATCTTCACATTATAGAAGACCTTGTTAACCAAAGCTTCCAGGAAACATTATTTTTTCATTAACATACACAACAGCATTTTAACTGTTGAGCCTGGCTTTTACGTTATCATTTAGATCATTTCGATAAGAATATTAATCCCGTGTTCTTTCTCTCACAGGTTCACCTTTTACAAGTCTGCCTGCCAGAGAAGAAATGATGGCAAAATACTCTAACCTTTCCTTGGAGATTCATAACATATCACTGACTGGTAAATGCATTATGTTTTGAATAATATGATGCCAAAATAAGTTTTGGTTTGTTTTTAGTTAAGCTAGTTCTTTTTGCTTCATAAAATGCTGTCAATCCCCGCTTGTGGTTTTGTAGGAGAAACTTCAGTACCTTCTATAGTTATAATGTAGTATGATGAGAATCTAAGTCCTCTGAGAGCAGAGAGGAGGAAGCTATTCTGACTTGGTAGAGCTAGAAAAGGTTCTCAAGAAGAAGGGACCCCTGAGCGGGGGAGGATTAGTTTAGTTTGCAGAGTCTCTTAGGTTTTCATCAATTTCTGCTCATTATAATCACTCTGCATTGAGAGGAGAATTCATGCATTCCCTGGAAGACCCTGAGCCAGAGAAAAATTAATGATATCGAATGAGTCAATGACAGTGCCATTGAGAAACAAGCAAAGTGCTCCGAACTAAAACTCAGCTCTGGGTAGGAATACCACTTGCTCATTCACAGTTTTGGACTCCAGTGTTGCAAAAGTAATCTCAGTTAACCTGATTTAGTAACAATATTAAAATAAAAGTATAAATAGAATGTAGGCATTTTAAATATGTTAAGTCAATTATTTGTTTTTTCCCCCAGTTATATGCACAGTCTTTGTCTCTAGTCTTAAGAGCTATTGTTTTATTTCTATTTAATATGAATAAAACATGGGTTTTTTCCCCACATTGATACCTATGGAATGTTTGCACTGAGCTTTTTGTTAGAGTATTTTTGTGACTTTGTGCAAATCCTATTTGGTCCCAAGTATCCCTATGTCAATATTTGGAGTTCATTCTTACTTTTAAAAGTATATACATTTCTTTGTTGTTGTTTGTTCTTTTTTCTTTTCATATTCTAGTTTTTGTTTACCTCTGTTAGGGTGAAATGTTTCTTTAAGAGAGATTCATGTGAAAACATAAGTTTGCAAATTCTTTGACCAACCTGGCAGTGTGGGCAGCATCTCACTCCTCTTTACCCAGCACAGCTGTAGGCTGGGAAACAAACGGTCAGTTTCCCAGGGCAAGAACAAAGAATGGAGGTTTTAATCAATGCCAGACTGGTTATAGATTTACTTAACCTGACTGGGGAGCCATGGTGGCGCAGTGGTTAAAGCACTTGGCTGCTAAGCAAAAGGCCGGCGGTTCGAACCCACTAGCCTCTCTGTGAGAGAAAGATTTGGCGATCTGCTTCCTTAAAGATTTACAGCCTTGGAAACCCTATGCTGGCAGTTCTGCTCTGTCATATAGGGTCAGTGTGAGTTAGAATCAACTCTTCAGCAGTGGGTTTTGGATTTAACCTTTTTGGAGGGCTTAAATCCAGATACTCTTACTCTGATAAAAAAAAATGAACCAAACCCAGTGCCCTGTAGTCGTTTCCAGCTCCTATCGACCTTTTATAGGACAGAGTAGAACTGCCCCATAGAGTTTCCAAGGAGCGCTTGGCAGATTCAGACTGCCCACCCTTTGGTTTGCAGCCACAGCACTTAAACACTACACCACCAGGGTTTCCCTTAATCTAATAGTGCTTTTAAAACCAGTATTCCTCCTATGACAAAGGTGTGTTGCAACAGAATTTTGAAACTTTGGATCTGTGAGTTGAGAACTAGATGCTGAATTTTCACGTAGATTCTTCCTCTGGCTGCATCCTTGCATCAAAACGTTTGGTTTTAGGAGCAGCCTTTGCAGATATGTAGAATTCAGATTTGAAGATGTACTCAGGATTATTAGGGGGTTTCTTTATGATAGGGTTTCTTCTTACTGTTGTCACTAGGTTTTTTAATCTACTTCTTCCTGAATGGAATGCTTTCATATTGTCCTGTCATCGTTTACATATGCCAGTATCAGTGGATATTATTGTTCATGTTATCTGTAAATAACACAATATTGTTCTTATCCTTTCCTCTTTCCCTCTGGGCATTTTAGAAGTTTATTTCCTTGTTAGGATAAAATGTTTCCTGTAGAAAGATTCAAACACAATACATACTTTGCAAATTTAGGGACCAGCCTGACGACATTGGCCCAGCTCTTCATATACTTACTTGAAAATGCTTGAAATTGGGAAACAAAGGGTTGTGTTATTGGGAGAATGATAACATAGCCTTTGGTTCATGAAAGTCTAGTTGCTTAGTGATTTTATGTGTTTAAAATGTTGCTAATTATTTACTTCACAAACACGTGGTAATTTATACCATGTGTGTATTTACATCTAATCGTCTTAACGACCCTTTGAAGCAGGTACTAATATTATTTGTAATTTGCAGATGCGAAAGCGGGGCACAACTAAATTCAGTCACACGGGTTGTACCTGGGTTTTTAACCCAGGCGCTTTGATGTCAGAGCGTGCTATTAACCATTATGCATTCAGCCTTTCTCAGTGCCCAGTTATTCATACCTTTTAACAAACAGTATTATTAAAACAATTACACCTCTTTAAAATAAATTGACATTACCTTTAAAATAATGTATTCAAAAATTATGAAAACAAAAGCTGTTTTAATTGTCTTATTCCTAGACTGGTTAGTCTTAGGAATTTCATTTGCTGGTGTTATGAATATTATTTGTGAAAGTACAATTGAATTTACTTTCACAAATAATAAATAAATTTTTATAATGAATAAAAATTTTTCCTCTCTGATATCACTGGATTTGTCAAACTGATCTTTTGATAACAGAGTGTTTTTACACCACTGTGTTGGATTTCCCAATCTCAGAATTTGGAATTCATTGTGTTTCTGCAATTAGAGTATTACTATAGCGTTACTTTTATTTTTTCTTTTCCTTGACCTATTTTAGAGTTTGGTGTCTCAATCAATGTGTTATAGTTTAACCAAAGAGGTTACAATCAAAACAACAGGCTGTAGTTTTCTTGACCAGCCTGGTAATGTTGGTGTATTGACCCAGTGGCACGTTTTTATTTACCATGTTCAGACACAAGCTGCTAGTCTGGCAAAGTGCTGGTCAGCAAAGAGGTAGAGTAAGCAGACCCTGGAGTTGCAGATATGCAGAAAAATGCAGTGTAAGGCTTGGGATGATTACTTACGGTGAGGAAAGGCAGCCATGTTGCCTAGACCTAGCCAGGCAAAGGTGTGGGTTAGGGCTTCTCAAACTCCAGGGTCAAGTGCATGATCAATGCAGTTGAGAATAGAAAAAAAAGGGTGAGTCCTTTGCATTTGGCTACTCAGCGCTTTATTGGACAGAATATTCTAGAATGACTTGGAGTGAAGTGGCGATGTTTATGACGCTTCTCAGAAGCAGACTACCAGTTACTAAATAAAATGTAAAGACTGTTGATGTGCAGAGAAAAATGTGTGAGTCCTAACATTCACAGAGAATGAGAGAAAGAGAAGATGGAAGAGAGACCCAGCATGGCAGCACAAGTGGCAGTAGCTGCAAGCAGGGATTCTCCATATTTTGGAATGGTTAATTCTTTATTGTGGGGGAAATGTGCCCATTGTAGGATGTTTGGTAGCATCTCTAGCCTCCACCCACTAGATGCGAATAAAACCAAAAAACCAAACCCAGTGCAGTCGAGTCAATTCCGACTCATAGCAGCCCTATAGGACAGAGTAGAACTGCTCCATAGAGTTTCCAGGGAGCGCGTGGCAGATTCGAACTGCCAACCCTTTGGTTAGCAGCCGTAGCACTTAGCCACTACGCCACCAGGGTTTCCAGATGCAAATAGCACTTCCTAAGTTGTGACAACCAAAAACGTCTCAAGACATTGCTAACTGTCCATTGAGGAACAAAATCACCCCCTGTTGAGAACCACGACTTTACCCATAAAAAAGATAGCTGTGTAATTCCCCCCCATCCACGCATCATGTGAAGATGGATTATTTAATATTCACTTGGTTTTATCATTTAATAAAAAAATCTCACCAAAAAGTTAGATGGTGGTACTGAGTAACAGATGCCAGTCCTGCTATCAGAAATGGGACAGGGAACCTGGTCCATTCTTCCCGTCTCCTCCCTCCCTCCTGATGATGATCACATTCTGTCATTGAGAATTCAGTCAAAAG
Organism: Elephas maximus indicus; assembly: GCF_024166365.1. NCBI lineage: Eukaryota > Metazoa > Chordata > Mammalia > Proboscidea > Elephantidae > Elephas > Elephas maximus. Next base: position 52,921,055 of record NC_064820.1, read on the forward strand.
CTATGAATTCAAGAAAGTACATGTAGAGAAGTACTGTTTCTTTTTTTGTAATATGCATTTGATGTTTTTATTAACTTTTAAATATATAAGTAAAAGTAAATTCATTCTTTTTTAATATTGAAATACTATTTTATTTCCAGAAATATCATGAATTAGAGAATCTTTAAACCCTCCTGCCACACCTAGAAATTCCAGATAAAATATGCCAAACATTCTTTTAACTCTATAGCTAAGCTCACAAAGAAGGAAAGATAATTTACAATAGCCAAAACTGGCAAACAGGGCAGTGACCTATGAGTTGATGACATGTTAGGTTTCCCTGTTTCTGTAGCCAAGGCACTTGGGTTTTAAGAGTCACAGAGATACAAGAATCAAGACTGAATCCATGCAAGGAGGGGAGTTGGCACTGCTAACCCTTCAAAAGCTGATCCTTTGTAGGCTATAAACATAGTAGAAGATTTGACCTCGGTCTTAGAAAAAGGAAAAACAAAAATCAGCTGACCAGCACAAGATGATAAGTTGGCTTCTTCATTTCAGCCTTAACCTGCATTAAAAACCGAAGACTTTCCTGAGTATTCAAAGAAATGGGCCTGCCCTCGCACAGGCTTAGATTTCACATTTGTATTACCTGCCAGAGACAGGAGCCTCAAAATTGAGAAATACCAGAACGGTCCTTAGCAGATGGTACTTTGCCAGGAAAACAGATGCAAAAGATCTCTGGAAGGATGCATTATCCACCCTGGCTGTGCAGTCCCTGCTGAGGATATGCTCACAGACAGAATTATAAAAACACTGGACCGCTCAGAGTCAGCTAAGGAGCAGTAGGATTAGATGTTCTGGAACTTCAGATCCTAGAAATAAAAGGTAGGAGCATAAAAAAAGGTAACAAAAAGAAAACAAACAAACATTTTACTATCAAAAAACATAAAGCCATTTTGAAAAATAGCCAAATAGAACTTCTGAATATAAAAATTAAACCTTTTTATAGATGAAATCAAAGCTACCTTGACTACACACCCCTTCAGTCTCTGTCTCCTCTTTTCCATAGGTAATCCCAGTTCGGTGTGTGTTTCTTTCCCATTAAAAAAAAAAAAAGTTGCTATCGAGTAGTATTCCAACTCAGAGTAGAACTGCCCCATAGTGTATCCAAGGCTGTACATCTTTACGTAAGCCAACTGCCACATCTTTCTCCCATGGAGAAATGGATTCGAACCATCGACCTTTAGGTTAGCAGCCAAGCACTTCGCAGCTGCGCCACCAGGGCTCCTTTTCTTTCCTGTGCTTTACATCTATGTGTATGTTTCCAAAGAAACTAGTATTTTTTAATATTAATAGTATAGGAATGTATATATTATTCTGGAAAATGTTTATTTTCGTTCAACTTAGTTGAATGAAAAAGGTCACCACCTTAATCATATTGCAAATTCCTATGCACTATACTGTTTCTGTACTGACTAATCCAATGTTTTTCGAACTTTTTAGTATTTCTGTACTGACTAATCCAATGTTTTTCGAACTTTTTAGTATAAGACCATTATTATAAGAGCTCAAGAAAAGGTTTAAACACAGGAGAAAACATTCTTTGATTGTTATAAGGGTGGGGAGGGAGGGAGGGAGAGGGGTATTCACTAGCCAGTAGACAAGAATTATTTTAGGTGAAGGGAAGGACAACATGCAATACAGGGGAAGTCAGCACAACTGGACTAACCCAGAAGCTGAGAAGTTTCCTGAATACAACCAAACCCTTCGAGGGAGAGAGTAGCAGGGGCGGGGACCTGGGGACCATGATTTCAGGGGACATTTAGGTCAATTGATATAACAAAGTGTATTAAGAAAATATTCTGCATCCCACTTTGGTGAGTGGTATCTGGTGTCTTAAAAGCTAGCAAGCGGCCATCTAAGGTGCATCAATTGGTCCCAGGCCACCTCGGGCAAAGGAGAATGAAGAGCACCAAAGACACGAGGAAAATATGAGCCCAAGAGAAAGAAAGGGCCACATAAACCAGACTCCATCAGCCTGAGACCAGAAAAACTAGATGGTGCCTGGCTACCACTAATGAGTGTCCTGACAGGGAATGCAACAGAGAATCCCTGTTGGAGTAGGAAAAAAGTGGGATGCAGACCCCCAATTCTAGTAAAAAGACCAGACGTAATGGTCTGGCTGATACTGGAGGGACCCCGGAGGTCACGGCCCCCAGACTCTCTGTTAGCCCCAAAACTAAAACCGTTCTCGAAGCCAGCCCTTCAGACAAAGATTAGACTGGACTGTAAGACATAAAATGATACTGGTGAGGAGTGTGCTTCTTAGCTCAAGTAGACACATGAGACTATGTAGGCAGCTCCTGTCTGGAAGTGAGATAAGAAGGAAGAGGGGGGACAGGAGCTGGTTGAATGGATACAGGAAACACAAGGTGGAGAGAAGGAGTGTGCTGTCACTTTGTAGGGAGAGCAACTAGGATCACATAACAATGTGTGTCTAAGTTTTTGTATGAGAAACTGACTTGAATTGTAAACTTTTACTTAAAGCACAATGGGAAAAAAATTTTTTTTAAGTGCTGCCCAAGGCAAAAAATACACGTTACCTTGTACCTTGGTATACCACCTACACGTGTATACAAACTCATACTGAAACAAAATGTCCTTCAGGCAATACCTTTATTTAATGTGTGTTGTACTCTGATAATTTCTTGTTCCTTCTGCTCTAATCCATTAAAAAAAAAAATCTGGTCGTAACTACTAAACTGATTTTATGATCTACTAATAGGTTTTACCTTGCAATTTGAAAAATTACATTTTATTACATTAATTTCTTGTTTTTTTCCAGCATCAGTAACACATTTTTAATTTTTAAAACATTATTGTGTGTGTGTGTGCATGTAATTGTAATTTGTTTTAATAATACTGTTAAAAGGTATATATAACTATGTATATAGTTGTTAGGTTCCATTGAGTCAGTTGCAACTCATAGTAACTCTACGTACAACAGAATGAAACAGTGCTTAGTCCTCCATCATTCTCACAATCATTGCTATGTTTGAGCCCCTTGTTGCAGCCACTGTGTCAATCCGTCTCGTTGAGGATCTTCCTCTTTTTCACTGACCCTCTGCTTTACCAAGCATGATGTCCTCTGGAGACTGGTTTCTCCTGATAACATGTCCAAAGTACATGAGACAAAGTCTCACCATCCTCTTTTCTAAGGAGTATTCTGGCTGCACCCCTTCTCCTCACTTATCTATTGTCTCATTATCAAACACTTCATATTTATGACAATAATAAAAAATCTAACTGACTATCTTGCACATTTAACAACAGACGTCTGGCAGTAACAAATGCCAAGATATGAGGCAAAAGTAACGCTAGCTTTGATGGTTAAGGTTACGTGTCTGCTTGGCTGGGTAGTGATTCTCAAGGATATGGTATTTTGTAATGATGTAATTTGGCAGTTATGTAATGATGTAGTCATCCTCCATTTTTGTGTAACACCAGTTTCGCATAACAACTTGGTCTTTGCAGTGAGGAGAGGTTGTACTTCTTCCAAGGCAGATTTGTTTGTTCTTCTGAGAGTCTGTGGTATATTCAGTAATCTTCGCCAACACCATAATTCAAAGGCATCAATTCCTCGGTCTTTCTTATTCATTGTCGAGCTTTGGCCTGCATATGAGGCGATTGAAAATACCATGGCTTAAAACAGGTACATTTTAGTCCTCAAAGTGACATCTTTGCTTTTGAACACTTTAAAGAGGTCTTTTGCAGCAGATTTGCCCAATGCACTGTGTCGTTTAATTTCTTGACTGCTCCTTCCATGGGTGTTGATTGTGGATCCAAGTAAAATGAATCCTTGACAACTTCAGTCCTTTCTCCACTTACCATGATTTTGCTTATTGTTCCATTTGTGAGGATTTTTGTTTTCGTTATGTTGAGGTATAATCCGTACTGAAGGCTATAGTCTTTGATCTTCATCAGTGAGTGCATCAAGTCCTCTTCACTTTCAGCAAGCAAAGTTGTGTCATCTGTATATCACAAGTTGTTTGAGTCTTCCTCCAATCCTGATGCTGCATTCTTCTCTATGTAGCCAAGCTTCTCAGATTATTTGCTCAGCATACAGATGGAATAGGTATGGTAAAAGGATACAAACTTGATGCCTACCATATATATGTACGTATGTGTATACATATAGACATGTGTATATGTATGCATGTGTATATATGTATTTTTTTCTTAGACTTTTTTTTTTTTTTAATCAAATTCCATAAAATGCACTGTTGGGATTTTGATTGATTTTTTCATTGAATTTATAGATTAATTTGGAGGGTTAATGTTTTTACAGTATTGTATTTAGTTCTGTGATTTAGATTTCATTTGACTTAGGGTATCTATTACAGTTAATCTTAATTGTAGTATTCATATTTGAATAATATCTCCCCTGCCAGCATGAACAATTTTTAATTCACCTCTGTATCCCATATAGTATATAAAAGTACTGAACAAGTTTGTTTTGGCTAATAAATCAATCAACCATATAAGACAAAAACTTCCTATACAATTCCCATCTCCTTTAGGCAGAGTTTTAGTAAACCTAAACTTTCAGTCTAAGGCAGGTGCCTTATCTATCTGAAGAAAGTGAGAGTGGGCATATAGATTCAGTATTTTAAAGCCTGTATTCGGAGCCACTTTGATTATCCAGATCAGTTTTAAAAAATTCATTGAGAGCCTGACATACAAAGGTGAGTATGATTGACTTATCCTCCCCCCCACCCTTTTCATAGAGTTTATGTTCCAGAGAGGAGAGACGATGAATAAGTAAACAAAGTAATTGAAAAGATAATGTCAGACAGTGCTAAGTGCTGGGAAGAAAATAAGTCAAGCTGGTGTGATAGAGAGTGACTGTTCGGCAAACAACTTTAGAAAGGCTGCCTGACCGTATCTGAGGGCTTATGCGAGGTGACTCAGGTTGGAGCTGGCCATATTGATAGCAGCTGAGGTGGAGTGGGGGCGTAATTCAATCAATCATGCTTATGCAGTGAGACCCCAGTAAAGGTTCTGGACACAGAAGCTTCATGGACTTCCTGGTTGGGGAAAGACATGGATGCATATAGGAGGATAGGATGTGTCCCCTTTTTGGGACATAGAAGCTCTGTGTTGGGAACTCTCCCAGACCTTGTCTTATGCTCCTTTTCATTTGTATCCTTTTAGCTATAATAAAACTGTAATACTTGGGAGAAGAGTGAAAATGACAAGGATCAGGAAGCAGTGTCCTTGTGATATTTTACAGATTTAAGATTTATTTTTTATTCAAAGGAGTTATTTTATAAAGCCAGTTCAATCCCGTATGAAAAGAAATATAGCATTAATGGAGCAACAGCTTGTTAAAAAGAGGACTGATGGCTTTGTTTTTATGTAGGGTTGCTAGCCTTGTGTTAGTATGGCCGTCTAACTGTTTCTGTAACTTTTCTGTAAGTTCCATCTGTATTTTAGGGTGTAACATTAAATCTCTAAGGAGACCTGGTTAAGAACTCAGCTGCTAACTGAAAGGTGGGCAGTTCAAATCCACCAGTTCCTCTGTGGGAGAAAGATGTGGCAGTCTGCTTCCTTAAGGATTACAGCCTTGGAAACCTTGTGGGGCAGTTCTGAGTCAGAATTGACTTGATGACAATGGATTTGGTTTGGTTTGCTTTTAACAGGAGACCTCACTAACTTCAGCAGTGCAGTGAAGGAAAGGTCAGGCTCATGAGCCACCTTGTTTCCTAGCCCTCCTTCAATCAGAGCTGCCTCATCTCATCTCACCATTAAAAGTGTTTTATATATTTTAGTGCACTTAATTCTTTTTAAATAAGAGTTTCTGTTTTTAGAACACATTTATAAACACTATCCTATGCAAGGAATTTTAATGATCTTTTTCCATTTTTTTTTTTTTAATAAAAGAACATAGTAGATTGCGGTTCTAAAAGATACATTTCCTAAATGGACCCACTAAAGCTTAAACATTGTCATTTCGCAGCAAATTGCTTAAAGCTCCATATCGTTTCTTTAATCTAATTATGAAAATAAGAGAACATTTAGACATATATAAATTACCGTATGATTTTAAATCTTAGGCTGGGTTCTCTAGAGAAGCAAAACCAGTAAAGCATATAAATATATCAAGAGAGATCAAGATTTATATCAAGGAAATGGCTCACTCAGTTGTAGAGGCCGGAACATACCAAGTCCATGGGTCAGGTTAGAGGCTTCTGGAGATAGGAAGGCAAGACCGCAAGGCTTCTGATTCCCGTAGTTGCAGGGGATGGCGAACCCAAGATTGTCAGGCGGGAGAGCTGGACTTTTTCTCACAGGCTGTGAAGATCGGTGAATCCCAAGATTGGCAAGTAACCTGCTAGCTGAAGTTCCAAGAACCAGAGGTCAGACGAACAAGAGGCAGCTGCAGGATCCAGAGACAGCAAAAGCCAAAATGCCCTCTTATATTCAAATGCAGGCTATGTTCCCAAGGAAACTCCCTTTCAACTGATTGGCTACTCACAGCAGATCCCACCATGGGGGCGATCACGTATAAACACTGAGAATCATGGCCCAGCCAAGTTGACACACAGTCTTAATCATCACAAGTAGTCTCTTTAAAGTGTAGTTCAGGAACTGAACAAATGATTACATCCTTACAGTGTGGATGTCATGGATGTTTTTGCAGTACCCTAGCACCGGAAAAATGCATTTCAGTTGTGCAGTATTAGGAAAATTGAAATATTATCTGTTGGGTTTACATTAGTTTGCTGGTTAACCACAAAATATTTTCTTGTTAGAGGTAGAACTTTTAAAAATATTTTTGATGGTGTCATTTCCCTGAGTGGAAGGAAAGCAAGCTACAGAAGCCCCTGCAGAGTATTACGTGCAATAGTGAAATTGAGGATGGCCTGCCACAGAGGCTACATTGCAGTTTTAATTACATAAAAAAGTGTTTTGTTGTAAATATGAATATTTAAAATGAGCTAGTCATGCCATTCATTTACCATCACTTTGCTATATTGCTGCATATAAATTTGTATCATCTTCTATTACTATTTTTTTTTTCATTTAAAGTCTAGGTTCAGTAATTGAAAGTGATAAAGAAGTTAATTCCATTGTCATGAGAATGTTTTATCTTTGAGAGTTGCTGTGCACTGTTGGTTATGAGAGTCTGGACTCAGCCACACCTGAATTTGAGAGTCAGTGCTCTTATTTTCTTGATGGGTGATCTTGGGCAAGATAGTCAATCTCTCATTGCTACAGCTTCCTCATCTATAAAGTAGGGATAACAACAATGGGACTTACCTTATAGGACTGTGAAGATTAAATGAAATGATCAACATGTAACTCTAGCATGATACATGATAGCTTTTATTACATTACCCCAATAAAATGAATGATGACAGGGAGTGAATGGGCATTTATTGAGCAATTTCTATGTTATATTACTAGTACTTTTCTTATGATAGCTCTTTTAATCCTTTCTATAGTCTCATAAAATATGTAATTTCCCATTTTACACATGAGGAAACTGAGGTGTCTGATAAAAAGATGCCTTGTTTTGCAGATGAAAAGTACCTAATCAAGGTAATTAAACTATCTGAGGTCTACTTTAGAAGCACAACTTTGGTGTCATTATAGAAAGTAGATGGAGGAAGGGAAATTGTAGCTAAGAGAAATTAGGAGGTAATTTGCCTAGTTCTGGTGAAAGATATTGAAGCCCTTTTCAATCAACTCATACGCATGCAAAAGCTAGATATTGAAAAAAGAAGATAGAAAAAGAATTGATACATTTGAACTGTGATGGTGGTGAAGAATACTGAATATACATACTGTGGATTGCCAGAAGAACAAATACATCAGTATTAGAAGAAATACACCTGGAATGCTCTTTAGAAGTGAGGATGGCAAGACTTCAGATCACTTACTTTGGACACATCATCAGGAAAAACCAATTGCTAGAAAAGTACAACAGGTTCAGTAAAGTAGAGTCAGCAAAAACAAGGGAAATCCTCAATGAAATAGACACAATAGCCAGAACAATGAACTCAAACATACCATTGATCATGAAGGTGGCGCAGGACTGGGCAGTGTTCTGTTCTGTTTTATAAAAAGTCACCATGAGTCAGAGCCGATTTGATGGCAACTAATAACAGGGCCGCTGTGAGTTGGAATCAACTCAATAGCAGCAGGTTTGGTTTAATAACAACACAATAAGGCGAGTCGAAGAATACTGGATGAATTTGACCGATATTTCAGAAGTAGAAAAACTGAATTCTACTGAAGGGATTTGGTATTATCGGTGAGAGGAAAGAAAGGTTAATGGAATCTGCATTGGATGTATTGAGCTTGAAGTAGATAACTATGTTTAGTTGGTCAGCAGGCACCTGGACTTATGGGTCTGGAGACCAGAAGAGAGATTTTGAATAGAGCAAGAGTTTTGATATCCAATGAATAAGTCATTGATCTAGCAAAATTCTATGAACTTCTCATATGCAAGTTCAAATTGAAGTTGAAGAAAATTAAAACAAGTCCACAAGAGCCAAAGAATGACCTCAAGTATTTCCCACCTGAGTTCAAAGACTATCTCAATAATAGATTTGACACATTAAACACTAATGACTGAAAACCATTAGAGTTGTGGGGTGATACCAAGGATATCAGACATGAAGAAAGCGAAAGGTTATTAAAAAGACAGGAGAGAAAGAAAAGATCAAAATGAATTTCAAAAGAGATTTTGAAACCAACTCTCAAATGTAGAATAGCTAAAATGGATGGAAGAAATGATGAAGTAAAAGAGCTGAACAGAAGATTTCAAAGGACAGTTCAAGAAGACAAATATTATAATGTACAAAGACCTGGATTTGGAGAACCAAAAGGGAAGAACACTCTAAGCATTTCTCAAGCTGAAAGGCTGCAGAAAAAATTCAAGCCTTGAGTTGCAACATTGAAGGATTCTATGGGCAAAAAATTGAAAAGCGCAAGCAGCATCAAAAGAAGATGGAAGGAATACACAGAGCCACTGTACCAAAAAGAGTTGGTCGACATTGAACCATTTCAGGAGGTAGCATATGATCAAGAGCCAATGGTACTGAAGGAAGAAGTCTAAGTTGCACTGAATGCATTAGCAAAAAACAAAGCTCCAGGAATTGAGGGAATACCAACTGAGATGTTTCAGCAAATGGATACAATAGGAGTGCTCACTCGTCTATGCCAAGAAATTTGGAAGACAGTTACTTGGCCAGCCAACTGGAATAAAAGAGTATTTATGCCATTCCAAAGAAAGGTAATCACTAATATCACATATAAGCCAAATTTTACTGAAGATCATTCAAAAATGCAGCAGTGTATCAACAGAGAATTTCCAGAAATTCAAGCTGGCTTCAGAAGAGGACATGGAATGAGGAATATCACTGCTGATGTCAGATGAATCTTGTCTGAAAGCAGAGAATCCCAAAAAGATGTTTTCCTGTGTTTTATTGACTGTACAAAGGCATTTGATTGTGTGGATCCTAACAAATTATGGATAACATTGTGAAGAATGGGAATTCCAGAAAACTTAATTGTGCTCACGAGGGTGAGTGCAATGGGAATACCATATGGTTTAAAATTGGAAAAGATGTGTGTCAGAGTTGTAGCCTTTCGTCATACTTACTCAATCTGTATGCTGAGCAGACAACCTGAGAAGCTGGACTATATGAAGAATGTAGCATCAGGATTGCAGAATGACTAACAACTTAATGATATGCAAATGACTCAACCTTCCTTGCCGAAATTAAAGAGGACTTGAAGTACTCAACTGATGAAAATCAAAAACTTCTGTGTGGATTACACCTCAACATAAAGAAGACAAAAATTCTCACAGCTGCACCAGTAAACAACTTTATGATAAATGGAGAAAAGATTAAAGTTTTCAAGGATTTCATTTTACTTGGATCCATAATCAATGCTCATGGAAGCAACAGTCAAGAAATCAAATGACATGTTGCATTGGGCAAATCTGCTGCAAAAGTGTCAAAAAGCAAAGATGTCGCTTTGATGACTAACGTGCTCTTGACCCAACCCATGGTCTTTTCAGTCACCTCATATGCATGCAAAAGCTGAACAGTGAACAAGGAAGACTGAAGATGGATGCATTTGAATTACGGTGTTGGTGAAGAATACTGAATATACCATGGACGTCCAGAAGAATGAACAAATCCGTCTTGCAAGAAGCACAGCCAGCATGCTCCTTAGAAGGAAAGATGGCAAGACTTCATCTTCCTTAATTTGAACATATTATCAGGAGGGACCAATCACTGGAGAAGAATATCATGCTTGGTAAAGTAGAGGGTCAGGGAAAAAAAGCAAGATCCTTAACTAAATGAATTGATACAGTGGCTGCAACAATGGGCTCAAACATAGCAATTATTGTGAGGATGGTGCAGGACCAGGCAACATTTCTTTCTGTTATACATGGGGTTGTTATGAATCAGAACTGACTTGGCATCACCTAACAATAACACAACAGGAGTTTAAGAATAATGAGTACTAAAGTTAATAATTTAACCCACCATGGTAGTGTATCAAATTGAAAAGTAAAGATGTCAGAGAACAAAACCCAAGCAGAACCAATATGTAAAGGATGGTTAAAAGAATTTATTTGGCTAGGAAAATGAATAAGAAATATTAGGATTGTGAAATAGAAATAAAGGGAATTTCAAGGAACAAAAAGTCTCCTAAAGTGTCTGATATCCACTAGACTTCAAATAGAACATGAGATCTGAAGAGAAGTCATCAAATTAGATAACTTGGTCATTTTTTATTTTTAATAATTTATTTTTGTTATGTTGTTGAGAATATACACCGCAGAACATATACCAGTTGAACAATTTCTGCATGTGCAATTCAGTGACATTGATTACATTCTTAGAGTTTTGCAATCATCCTCACCCTCCTTTGTTTCAAAGTTGCTCCTTCCTGTTTAACATAAAACTCACTGCCACTTCTGTTTCCTATCTAATCTTTTGAGGTGCTGTAGTCGGTTTAATCCCATGTAGATAGATCATAAAAGAGCACAGTGCTATAGGCAGACATTTTTTTACTAGTTAAGCTAAACTGTTTGGGGATAGTTTTGGTATAAGGAATTAGGCCATTTTTAACCTAAGAGAAAGTAGTTTCTGTAATGTGGTGGCTTAAGACACCACAATATGTTGGACTGAAGTGTGAATGCTGATGAGAACAGAGACTCTGTGTAAATACACCCAGTTCTCATTTGTTGACATGGTTAGGTTCCAAAGAACAGGTCATTACATGAAGATCATCATCATGCAAAAATGGAAGATGACTCCATCATTGCCTAACTGCCAAATTACATCATTACATAACTGCGAAACCACTGAGAGTTATAACCCAGCCAAGTTGACACATAACATTAACCATTACAACAAGTGTTATTCTTGTTTCACATCTCGACATTCCTTACTGCCAGATGTACATAGTTAATGCGCAAAATGGTCAGCTAGTAGATTCTTCAACTATTGTAAATGTGAAATGTTGGATAATTAGGTAGTCGTTAAGTGAGGAGTAGTTGTAACTCTTTCAAAAGAAATTTGCTAATGACGTTAAGGAGAGTTACAGTATTTGAAAGAGAAGTAGGATTAAGTTTTAAGGGTACTCCAGAACTAAAGGTAAAGTGAAGAAATTACACAAAACAAGAGCCCAATACTAAAAACACTATATCTTGAAACATTTTTTCCCATTGGTAGTACCTAGTATGACTCCTGGCATATAAGTGTTCAGCAAATATGCTGAAATGTATAAATAATCCTCCCATTTTTCCTTATGCAATTTTTTCCCTATATAATTGAGCCTTGTTAAGGTCTTTCTATACCTGGTTTTATTTGTTTATTTCTTTTTGAACATAAAGTTCAATTCAGTGATTTTTGAATTATACAAGCAGTTATTTCAAGCACCTGCACACAAAGCACGCTAGCTGTACTTCACTGTTTGCAAACTTTGCACCTGGTCATTGCTTAAGAAAGCGTTTTGTAAAGTAAATGTAATTAAAAGTCATGTATTTTATTTCACTTAAAACTTTTAAGATTTCTGTATTTTAGCTTTGCATTCTAGTTTTAATTGCCCTATGCCATTATTATAGGAGCCGGGGTGGTGCAGTGGTTAAGCTTTGGGTTGCTAACTGAATGGTCAGTAGCTCAAACCTAGCAGCCACTTTGAGAAAGAAAGATCTAGCAATCAGCTTCTGTAAAGATGTGCAAACGTGGAAGCCCTGTGGGACAATAGGTTTTGGATTTTATGCCGTTTTGAGTGCTAAGAAATCTTTAGAAATGTGTTTATATTACAGAACCTCCTCTCTTCCCTGTAAGAGTAACTGCTATTCTGATTTTTGTGGTAGTCACTTTCTTTATTATTTACCAGGTCTGTATCTCAAAATACTATAGTTTGATTTTGTTTTTTTTTTTTAAAGACATTTTAAAGTATCTTACTGTCTTTAGATTCCTCAATAATACCTTTTTCTTGTTTCCTTTTCTAATTTATTTTGTTAAAAAAAAACTGGATCGTTCATCTTGTAGTTTCCCGACAATCTGGATTTTGTTGATACCTTCTCGGGGTGTAGCAGAACGTGTTCCGCCATCCTCTGTAACTCCCGTAAAGTGATAATTGGATCTAGCGACTTCATCAGTTTCAGCTCCCTTCCCTTTTCCTTTTGACAAGATTATTTTCTAGGTGGTGGGGTACCCTCTTTCCAGAGACACATAATTCTTTTCTTGAGAGGTTTGCAGGAGTTGATGCAAATTGCCTAGATCCACTGATGCATTAAGAGTTGCAATAATGTATCCTATTGTTACGATTTTATCTTCATTTATTTGCAGGGATTCTTCTACTATTTGTTAAGCCAGTGATACAGTGAACACAGGAAAGGAAGAGAACATGTTTGATTCCTTTCCATTATTTACCACCATTCAAAAGAAGTTGGCTCAATGTACCCTCCATGAGTGGGAGATTTTATATATATATATATATATAATTTTTGGGGGGGGAGGAAACATTTTAGGATTTTATACTGATGTTTCACATGCAGTTAAAATTCAGAACTACAGGATGTTTATTTTAATTCTCTGTCTTAAGTCTGTATCTTCACCTAACCCCTATGGTTTCCTAAGGAGTAAGAACTGGGAAAGATAGAAATTGTATAGCACACAAACACACACTACACACAAAACATTCCCATAAATATTCAGTAACCCACAATATGGTTACTGAAAACAATTTTAACAGTCACCCCATTCTCTGCCCACTTGTTTTTGTCTGTTTTTACACTTGTACTGTTTAAAACTCTCAGAGCATATGTTACACTTGGTACTCTTTCTCCTATGTTCTTTTCAGCTGTAGAGATTTTAAGGAGGTAAAGTTCACAGTATAAGATCTTTTAGACTTTGCTAATGTTGTAACAGTACTTTTCTTCAGCAGTGCCTAATAAAGAGAGTAAGAAAGGAACCAGTCTGTTGGCAGAGGACCAGTTCTTCAAGCAAACGGATTTTACGTTAAACGGTTGATAGAGCACTATGGTTGATCATTTAAGCTGTTTTATGTATTGGACTTTTCCCCAGTATGTAACTTTCAAATTTTTTTTTCCTTTGTGGCTAATAGAACATTCCAGTGTACCAGTAAAAAAAAATATCACTTTAGAGAGGTCTTCTAATATAGAACTCACATGCCAGTTCACAACATCTGGGGATTTGAATGCAGTAAATGTAACTTGGAAAAAAGATGATGAAGTACTTGAGAATAATTCCCTCATCAATAGGACGGGAAATATCCTGTATACCCAATACAAGTGAGTATGAAAACTGTAACCTGTTTTTCTAGCAGAAATTAGTTCAATTGTAAATATTTTTACTAACTTGACATTCTTACCTTTGCATACACTTGAATGTTTACAGAAGTGTTTCTCAGTGTTTTTAAATTTTGATTAATGGATAAGTCTTTTCATTTTCATTAAGCAGTTTTTTTGAGACTAAACCTAAATTAATAATTTGAATTACCTTTAGGTTCACAATCACTAAAAGCAACCAAATGGGAAGTTATTCTTGTTTCTTTGGAGAGAAAAAGGAACACAGGGGCACATTTCATTTCAAAGGTCAGTACTAATAAATGGTGGAATAATATTTTCAGTATTATGTTCTTTGAATTTTAAATTCCCCAAATTTTAAAATTATTATTATAAACATAATACAGCTGAAAGAAAATTATGTTTGCCATGGACCCACAAGAGGGGACCTTGAAAATGGACCTTCCCAGTATTCTACCCAGTGACAGAGCTGGCAGCTCCCAGTCCACTCCCACTCCTGCCCCAGCCCCCATTTTAAAGCACAGGTTTTAATTGGAAAGGTTAGGTTGCCAGGTTCTTTGTAAGTCATATCAGTATCTTGAACTAATTAATTACAATACACTTCAGATATCTGAGTTACTGCATCTCCCAGACATTGAGAATATGCTTTATTGGTGGGATTTTAGGGATACATAAAATTTAAAAATAATATGGAGATACACAAAGGATGGCCTCCTTTTTTTTTTTCCTCAAGGAAAGACTTTTAAAAATATACAAAAACCCCAGAATATAGTCTAGCACTCCGCCCAATGAGGACAGACAGACTATTCCGCTATTGCCATCATTAAACCAGAACACTAGAAGGTTTCAGTCTCATAATAATCCAGATTGTTTGAGTTGGAGAATTGGGTTAAGGAAAAATTCAGTATTTTATGGTAGATTAGAGAACCACTATTCATGCTGGTATTTGGAAACTGCTGTTCTGTCCCCACATTAGCTACTTTGGTCTTTGCATCACGTTAAATTTTCCTGCTCTCCCTCCTATCCAACCCTTGCACCCTCCTTCTTTCCCTCCCTCCATCCTTCCCCCCTTCCTTTTCCCTTTCCTTCATTTCCAGTGAGCAAAAAGAATATTAAACACACACGTACACAGGCACACCCCAAAATCTCAGTAACATTTTATTGTTGCTGTTAGGTGCCATCAGGTTGGTTCCAACTCATAGCAACCCTGTGCACAACAGAACGAAACACTGCCCAGCCTTGCACCATCTTTACAGTCATTGTTTTGCTTGAGCCCATTTTGCAGCCATTGTGTCAGTCCATCTCACTGAGGTCTTCCTCTTTTTCGTTGACCCTCTACTTTGCCAAGCATGATATCCTTCTCCAGGAACTGGTCCCTCCTGATAACATGCCTAAAGTACGTGAGACGAAATCTTGCCATCCTCACTTCTAAACATTCTATGTTTCTAAGCATAATACACATTTTATTGAGACTCCTTTAAATATGTAAAGGAGGCCTGTAGATCCCGAGGAAATGCTCAGCAAATCTTGAGGTTTAAAGTGCTTCCAGGAGATTTAACTTTAAACATTTTTTTTCTTTTAGAGAGCGCTCCTCTTTGGAAATGTGTACTAGTCATGCCTCCTTAAAGTATAAATAGTAAACATACTACATTTTATCTTGTTAGGTCTTTATTATAATAATTTACTTGAATTATTATTTGGAAGTGATCATTCTTGCCTCTAATGTGAAGATTAATAGACGCATTTTACTTTTCAACATGCCAATAAATTTAATGCCAAATATTCTCAGGGAAGGCCTCTTGATTTCTTATATGTTTTGAGATAACTAAGCTGATGTTCTTGGAAGAAGTGCAGCAAGAATATTTCTTAGAAGCGAGGACAGCGAGACTTCACGTCACAGACTTTGGACGTGTTATCAGGAGGGACCAAACTCTGGAGAAGGATATCATGCTTGGTAAAGTAGAGGGTCAATGAAAAAGAAGACCCTCAACAAGATGGATTGACACAGTGGCTGAAAGAATGGGCTCAAACATTGCAACAACTGTGAGGATGGCACAGGACTGGGCAACGTTTCATTCTGTTGTACATCAAATTGCTGAGTAAAACTGACACGATGGCGCACCTAACAATAACAAGTTTGATGCCGGGGGTTGTCAGGAATAAGAACTCCAGGCCTAGGTTTTGAATCAAGTATTTAAGGAATGATGAGAGTCACTGAATATTAATTACTACTTTTGTTTTTTTCTTTTTGGTTTTCTAGCTTGCTTGAAGTAGTTCAGTTTATTAGTTTTTACTGCTTACTAAACGGTTATGTAATTTTTAAGTATGCACTATATCCTGAAGATATTTATAAAATTATGTAAAAATTTGGACCCTTCCAAGCCTTGTTTGATAAAATAATTCTGCTCTGTTATTCATCTGTATTGAATATTGCTGCAGAAATCATTTCATTTGAGTCCAATATAAAGGTATCCACAGAGCTCTTAATATTGTGGTTATTATTTAATTAGATCTGGAGGTATATGGAATAGTGTGTATTTTTATAAATGTTCTCCTTTTATATACCTTCTCCATTCTGGCTGCTTATGATTTTTGCTGAGAAGAACTATTAGTTTTTCTTAAGAGCACTAGAATTGAGTGTGGATGAAAAGCCTGTCCTATCTTCTTTTAAAATGAGTCAAAAAAAAAAATTCTGCTATCGAATACAGGAGCCCAGTATAGTGCGTGAGCCTGAGTCCTCAGGACTACTACTCATCAGCAAAGTCCCTGCTACTGCCTTTTTGGGAGCTGGTGGATTTATTACCGCAAGACTGTAGAAGGGCCTCATAGACTAACCAAGGTTTTCATGAAAAACCTGTTTCAGCTACCAGTATGCTTTCCAGGACAGTGTATCTTAGAGGCTTACTGAAAAACAGCAGATCTGCTGTATTTTGCCCCCCCCCCCAAATGTAACCTTTCTTCTACTTTTAATTTTCTCAGCCTGTGGGTAAACTTCAATATTTTGATCATATTCCAACACATATTCTCCTTCAAAGCATGACCTAATTTCTATAAAGAAACATGCTAAGTTAGAGAAATATGGTATCTGGGGAATAAACAATCTGGGAAAAAGAACTATGTCAACAACTAGTGTCCAGCACAGCTAGTTTCAAAGTCAAAGTTGGTACTCCCAAGTAGTGATCATTTTAAGGTGAGCCTTCCTGGGGTCCAGAAAGCCGAATTAATTAGAAGCAGTGATGAAGACGCACTCACTGCAACCTTTCCACGTGTAACTCAAGAGGTGTGGCTCTGATTCCATCTGAGGTTCGGAGGGGAGCCTTGTGGCTTCAGAAAACAATCCCAGTTTTGACCAAGCTAAAATCCCTACTTGATCTTCAGGTCTTTAGTTAAACCACCTGAGGCTACTCCTCAAGTAGCTACTTTACCCCTTAAATACTTTTGTACTCACATATTTCAGCTAGTTATTGGGTATATGGGAATAAGGTGTTACTAGAAAGTGGTATTGAGCCGATAGATTGATAAGTGTTTGGTCAGAAAAGGGAGTCTTCTTGCTAGTCCCATCACTCCACCTCACAATAAAAATCATAGATAAGGAAGTATGCACGATAAAAAGGGAAACCAAAGCAGGCCTTGAACACAAATGCAGCTGTAGAAATCCTGTAAGGAAGTTTGACCTTTTGGAGGGCTTCTTTTTCCTCAGTTAGGCCTAACCTTAAACCAAAGTATGTATTTAACATTATCCTATTCCTTCAAACTGCAAACTCAATTTGGCAGTTTTGATAGGAGGACATACCTTCCTGAACCAGAAAAAGAATGCTGATCTTGGGAGTCAGTTATCTATACCCCCAAATTTCCAGCCTTAGAAACAGGTTTCTGTTAGTGTCCTCAAATAAGTCCCATCCAGGACAATATTCCTCTCTGGGGCTAGAAAATAGGAGGGTGATGAGAGGATGAAGGTCAACAGGTGCCTCAGTCTGCAGCCCACTGCCAAGCCTTCTATTCTCTCAGCCTCCAAAATTCTTCATCTTTCTAATGAAGAAACTGGCTCTAATGTAAGAAAAAAGAATAAAACCGCCTGTGATCTAGCCTAATTTAAGTCTTTTAATATTTTGTCATTTCAACTTATTGTTTCTCGAGAACTTAAATTATCCTGAAGTTGCATTAATATCGGGACAGATGGCCAGTCTTTTCTCTTGAATGCTGGAGTGCCTTGCAGTTTTCTTATATTGGTTGTTTTCTTCCATTGGGGTGGTATCTAGGTCTACAAAGGAGAGCTGAAAGGGTAACAGCAGACTGAGAAAACTGAACCAAATTAACAAAAGTAGCTAGACCTAATGGGGCAGAACACTTACATGAGAGACACCTTCTGTATTTTTATCTGAAAACAAGGCTGTAGTATTTGGACAGAAATTACCCTGTTACGTAAAAAATTGGCTCATCGGTTTTCAAAGTATTATCTGCTTTATTCTGCCTTTTCTTGGTAAAACCATTATGTTATGTATGGGTCATTTCCTATTTTTCTAAGGTTTTATAATAATATATAAAGTTATTATTCCATGTGTTTTTTTCTGCTCCATATACGGCATAGATCTGAAAGCAAGATTTTCTTTTTCACTTTTTAACCTATTTCATTTCTTTTTATTTGGTAAGGAACAGTAATTTGGCACCCTGATTTAAGTTGTTCTAATTTATACTTTTTTTTTTTTTTAATTTATACTTAAGTTGTAAAGTTTATACAAACATAATCTTTTTCAACTGCTTTAGCCAAGGACTTGAATGCGTGATGAATGCAGTAGAATTGGTTTTACAGTTTCATTTTAATACATGTTATTAAAGGATGAATTGGTACCGTCACGCCATCTTAAAGTTGCTGCTTCTGCATTTTTCTCCTGAATCTTGTCTCCTGTGAATTCATCTCCTGTTATTCATCATTTTTTGTATTTTAGCCTCCTTTCTCAGATGGGTTGGTTGATCCATAAGAGACTCAGTTTAGAGACATTTCCTCTTTTGGGGGTGTTTTTACACATTCCCGTGGTTTTGAAATGTGTTCAGATGGACTTCCAATACCTCTTTTTATTTTAGGTCTTATTCCTTCTCTGCTCCACATGGCTAGCTGGCCTAGAAATCATTCCTTCCTTCTCCTTCTGAGCTGGCTAACGACCACTGTGTAGAAAGGCCATGGCATTACAGATTGGAAGAAAGCTTAATTAAGAAAAGAGTACATGATCAATCACAACAAAAGTCTGAATCTTGCAGTGTTCACTATGCACAACGCTCATTATACATTATGTTCTCAATACTGTACGTTGCCTATGACCTAACCAAATCCTCAAGGCTAGAAAGACCAAAGCTGTAATTCTCAGTCAGATGCTACCTAGATTTAAATCCCATCTTCATCACCACACTGTGTGACATTGCCTTCAAAATGAGCACATATTAACTACAAGGCTCTTAATGTTCCTCAGCCTAATGGTGTTCATAGTGAGTGTAAGATGCTTGTAGCCTCTCAAAGGAGTGCTCAGAGTATCTTCTGGCCAGCTCAGCTACCTAATTTCTGCTGACTGGGTACCTACAATCAGGCATCCTTTATGAGAAGCTCCTAAAGAAATCAAGCTAGTTCCATATATTCACCTTTTTTGTCTCCCCCTTCAGGGGCACCCTAGTGGTTCCTCATTAGGTGTCCGTAGAACATTAGTGGTGTGATTGCAGATCCTGATTGGTAATTCACATCCTGATTAATGTAAAATTGTAGATCATTCCATCTTGTCACAACACATTTCCTTTGTTATGAAAAGTGTGGGAACCACAGACCTACAGTTTGCTCTGTCATCTTTCCTGTGACAGCTTGAAGCATTTACGCCCTCATGGCTGACATATCCTCATATTTGCATCTCTTTATTATTAAAAACCTTATTCAACACTCTGCTGATGAGCAACACTGGCGAAAGACTGGATGATATATGTAATTGTATTACAGCCTAATATTTAGGTCTGTTTAAATGATAACGAAAAAAAAAAGACTTCTCAGCACTTATTGTTGTAACATTAACCACAGGACCCATAGGGAAATGCTGTTGTTACCACTTCTATTATAGTGGTGTAAATCAAAATTTCTTTTCCATTTATTGCCAATTATTTTTCCTTTCTTCGTCTTTACAATTCGGACACCCAGCCCAGGCGCAGTTACCTTGTAAAAGAAACCCAAGAAAAAAACAACCCACTGCCAACCTGACAAGAAACCCAAGAGTACTTGAAAAAGTATATTTAGTCTAGAAACTTAATTTTAGTAATTAAAATTGACCCTCCTACTCTCTGCCCACCGTAAAATACATTTTGTATTAAAAGTTTTATGTTAAGAATTTTAACATTATCATTTCAGGCATTATCTGTGCTGGCAAAAACAAAGTAAAGGCAAAAACAAAAACCTGTTAAAATTAGAAAAGTAATAAAAACAAACATAACAGTAATCTTTGATCGGTGTACAGCCCCAGCTGGGTATTAAGGAGGTGGTAAGATAAGTGTATATTTTACAGTATGTTTTTTGGGGTTACTAGAAACAACTGATTGTATCATATAGGCTATTAGCTGGCTTATTATCTCATTGCTTATGTTCTTATTTTCTTTACCAACTTGTTTATATCCTTGAAACTTATATTTTTCTAAATTCGGTGCTCATTTTTTTCTCTTACTAATGGCTTCTGCTTCAGCTCTTCTTAAGAAATTTATGATAATATCAGTATCTTTTTTTTTTTTTAACAAAACCATGATACAAGTGTTTTCAGTCTCATGTTATTTCTCGTAATCTTTCTTTGTTCCTTTCTCATGTTCCCACGCTCTCCAACTCTTTGCTCACTTTCCACAACTCTGCATCAACTAATGATTTTATATCCTGATAATTATGTCTCTCCACTCAAATGGCATCTAAGGGTAGAACTTTGAAAAAATAATTGCTCTAAGGTAACGTGGTAGGTAAGAAGAAAGGTTTGCAAACATGAGGCGTTTTTCTTATCCGAAGCATGATGACTTGAAGCATTCAGACCCTCATGGGTGACATACTAAAGAAACTAAAATAAAAACTTTTATTTCGTAAATAATACTATTGTAACACTCAGTACTACACTTACTATTTCTGCATTGCATACCTAGCATCCTAACTACTGTAAATAAGTTTCATTTTATATAGAATTTAAACTGTATAAAAATGATATACTAATGAGAAAGTGAAAGAAGAAAACATCCTCAAATGGAATCCCATTCTTTACACTAACATACATTTCTCTAAATTTTCCTTAGTCCCTGAAATTCAAGGAAAACACAAGCCAATAGTCACTTATGTGGGAGATTCTACTATCTTGGCGTGTAAATGTCAAGATTGTTTTCCTTTAAATTGGACGTGGTACAGTAGTAATGGGAGTGTACAGGTAAGATTAAATGTCTTTGAAGAAACAAAAACTTTATTTCATAAATAATAGCATTATAACAGTTTCAAAACTCTTAGGACTATTTATACTTCTATTGCTCTTTAATCTATATTCATAAAGAACAGTGATAAATGGAATTGTTAACTGTATGGTCAGCATATTACATTATACATCTAAAGCTACTCTGAATGTTTCATAAGCTGTTACTTTTTTTTAATTTAGCATTTTATTTAAATGTTTAAAAGGAAGTCACAGTTCATTTTTCATTGACCATGTTTGAAATACCCTTCTCAAAGAGATTTGTTTTCTTTTTCAAAGAAAGTAACTAGAAAAAACGCCAGTCTTTCCCTGATTCTGCTTTCTAAAATATCTGTGATAAATGCATTGCCACTACACTCTTTGAGAAATGAATATATATGGAAAATTTGATAACTTAAATTTATGTCTTGGTTTCTGTTTATTAGTAAGTGTCGTTGACCTTTTTTGGCCTTCTGGAGACCTAAGGGAAGCCAAATAATTTTAATTCCTATTTATTTAAGAGAAATGCCCATTCAAAGAGCTGATCTAACAAAAACATTAAAAAAACATTAAAAAAAAAAAAAAAAAACTAGTGCCATTAAAAAAAAAACTAGTGCCATTAGTACTCAATAAATCATGTCTAGTTTTCCTCCTTCCTCCTCATGGCAGGGATATTCAGGACATTGTCCCTTAGAAGTCACCCTTTTTTTTTTTGCCCTGGTGCTACTAAGTGTTGAAATTAAAAGCAACTTGTAGTTCTAAAAGGAAAAATATGAGATAGTGTAGATCTTAACAAGGAGCTACTGAATTCCTTCTTAGACAAAACTGATGCTGTGCTAGGCTGTTGCAGGATGACAGAGGAAGGACTTAGAATAGTGGCTGATTCTGTGGTAACATTTTTTTAATTTTTTTGAGAAGTGGCTCCAGATCATGTAGGTATAGACTTAAACCATTAACACTTCAGCTTCTCTCTCTTACTGATGACTAGAAAAGGCCATCATTGTGTGTGTATATAATTATTTTTAAAAACATGTAAATATGTAAAAATAAATAGCAATCTTGTTCTTTGAGATACATAACATTTTTTATTTATGCATATGTAATATCAGACAAAACCTAATTTATATTAAATGTTTAGAATATAGACTTACATATGTCTGTACTTCTCCACCCAAAAAACCTCCTCCTAATTTGGCCCTAAGCATGGATGACATTAGGATGTGAGGAAAATGCAGGGAAATAAGGTACAGAAACCCTGACTTAAGTATTTTTCAAAAAGTAGACCAACGATCTGCGTCAGAATCACCTGGGTGGCTATACAAATGCAGGACAGGTGCTTTTGTTTCACTGGCTCTGATTTAACGTGCATCTGTAAAGTGCAGCCCAGCCAGTTTGCTGTAATATTTTGGCAGATCATAAACTCAGACAGCTCTTCATTAGATAAGCTCCGAGAGTATGTATATGCTCATGAGCATTTATATTGAGCAGTGCAGTGGAGTAAGACAGTGATGAAGGCATCAAATGGCTTGAGAATAAAATTTAATTTAAACATTAAATTTAAAAGCCCCAAGAAATAGTTTGGTATGGCTCTTGAGAGGGTGAATGAAATCCAGGGAATTGCAGCATCTAGCTTACCTGAGAAATTCAGGAACGAAAAGACAGAAAATGTACCCATTGCCATCAAGTTGATTCAGAGTAGAACTGCCCCATAGGGTTTCCATGGCTGTAAATCTTTGTGGAAGCAGACTGTCACATCTTTCTCCCGCAGAGCAGCTGGTGGGTTTGCACCTCGGACCTTACAGTTAGCAGCTGAGTACTTAACCACTGTGCCACCAGGGCTCCTTCAGGTGTGAGACCCCATGTATGCCCGGGCCAAAGGCAGTTTCTGCCTTTTCTCTGCATCAGCTCCAAAGGCCTGAGGATTTCATCTGCAGTCCCCACATTTGGATGTCCCATCTTCAGGGGCCAGTGCTCTGCCTTTGTAAGAATGATCAGATTTAGTAGCTTCAGGGATTGTTATTGTTTCAGCATGCCTGAGATCTATGAAGGAGAAAGTGCTTTGACTAAAGAATAGTTGAGGATTAGAACATGACACCCAAATGGCAGGAATTTTTCCCCATTTTTTTCTCATAAAATATTTACCCATAATGAACTACTTACTATAGTTTTCAGACATTCAAAGCTAAACCTCAGGGCAAAGTATGCTGTATGTTGTTTGCTACCTTTAAGAGGTCAAATTTTAAGACTAAAGCTCTGTTTTATATAACTTCTCACAAATTTTAATATGCTCTTCCATGACTTTCTAATAAGCAGTTTCCCCGGCATTATCATATAGCTGTAACTCAAAACTGGATCCTGTAGGACATGTATCTTTTTTGCAATATGATAGTTATGGATTTTAGTGTCTCCTTCTATCAGGTCCCTGTCGACACTCAAATGAATAAGTTCTACGTGATCAGTGGAGCACATGGTAATGAAACAAAGCTCAAGATAACACAACTTTCAGAGGAAGATCGGGGGTCTTACTGGTGCCATGCAGTCTTCCAATTAGGCGAGAGTGAAAATCTCATTGAACTTGTCGTGCTGAGCTATTTGGTGCCCCTTAAACCATTCCTTGCAATAGTCGCTGAGGTTATTCTTTTAGTGGCTGCTATTCTGCTTTGTGAAATGTATACCCAAAAGAAAAAGAAACAACCAGGTAGGAATGTTTTTGTTTTTGTTGTTTCTGTAAGGCTATCATGTTATGACTTAATATATTACAGTGGCTTTGGAATTTGGGGGGAAAATCCAGTTTTTCTCATTTGGAGTGGTGTTTATGTTAGTAACAGTGGTGACAGTGAGCTATGAACTTGTATCCATGTACTTCTTAAAAAGGTTAGTATTAAAAATACCTTTCTTGTCTTTTCTTTGGTACTACTAGTGCCTGAACACCAATTAGGTGATACAAGTTTTGGCGCTGGAATATTAGAAAAGCCTGGCAAAGTTTAACATAAAAGATTGCAAAGACAACTATCCTTTCACTTAGATAATTCATTTTTTTATGAAAGTTTCATCAAACTTTCTGGAGTTTTCATGTAAGAGACATTTTTCTGTCGGTTTCCTGTATTTTACTCTGTGCCTGATGGATGATGAGTTGAGAAGCCAAAAGTCCACTACGAAAATTAATCTTACATTTTGTATTTTTTAATGAAAATCTAATAAACTTAATTGCAAATTAATCATTTCTATTTTTTCAAATGCCAGGGTACTCATTGATGATTGATTGAAAATGTGGGTAAGGCCTGGGGAGCTTGAGGAAGGCATGACAAAAGTGCTGCCATCTAACGTAGTACATTCTCCCTTATTCCAAAGGGGGAAGACAGCACAGAGCATTCTTAATTTGGGGAAAAGTAAAGTGAACATAGTAAAATGTTCCATAAAAATAGTAAACCAATCTTAATATTTAAATTCTTCTTTTGTTACACAGATGAGGGGAAAGAATTTGAACAAATTGAACAGCTGTAAGTATTATTTGTTGACAGATTAATTTTCAGTTGAATAAAATAAGATAAATATTACATTAAATAAAATAATTGCAGTTGAGAACAAAGCACAAGGGTCTACTATCTATGCCTTATTTTCTGTATCCTTCTGTGCTGTGGTGAGCGTAACGTCTGGAGTTAGCCTGCCTGTGTTGGAATCCCTCTCCACCCTTGATTACCTTCACCTCTCTGTGCTTCTGTCTTCTACTCCTCAGAATCAGTTTAGTAATACTACTTACCACATGAGGCTGTTGGATTACATGATATTATATAAATTGCTTAGCGGAGGCCTAGATGCACAAAAGTTATTCAAGAACCATAAAAGTACTAATTTGTTTAAAGCAGTGATTCTCAGCCCTGGCTACATTTTTGATCACTTAAGAAGCTTCTTAAAAATACAGTTGCTCAGACCTTACTGAATCAACTGGATCAGATCTTTTGGAAATGAGGGCTGGGTGTCCGTTTTTCTTTAAAATGTCTACCAGTGATTCTAATTCCTTGTCATGTTGAAAACCACTGGCCTAGGGGTCTATTAGTCTTTTTTTTTTTTTTAGAGAACGCAACTTGTAGCATTAGTTCTCTTATAGCTCTCTTTGAAGTTGAGCATTAGGAGGGCTTAAAATAAAGTTACAGAGAGGTAATTGGGTTTGGCAGATGCTGGAAGTTCTCAGTTCTTCCAAACCAGAGAACTGAGTTTGGAGGCCACATTGGAGGTGCCCAAGATGGACATTAAAGTCTAGGGAACAGAGCTAAGGACTTCCAACCAGGAAAATGACACCAGATTAAAGCAGCCAAAAGAAACCTGGGAAACGAGAGGCCTGAACAACTGTACCAACACAAATGACACTTGATATTCATTGTATCGGCTACCAGAGGCTTTGAGATGTGAGCGCTATAAAAAAAACTACGGTTAAAAAGCAGGAGTGGGCAAACAGCTGTCATACAGATACTCATAGACATTCAAATAGTTATTCTGACTCTCTTCACATAGAGCAGGTTAAAATAAATCAACCAAATATGACTTCTAAGTTAAGAAAAAAAAGAGCACACAATAATTATATGAGGAATTCCATAGAGAGGGGAAAGGGAGTGTTGTCTTAGCATCATAGACTCTCATAGTGGGAAGGGAATTGAACCTCTCTCAAGGAAGCCCATTCTCTTTCTGGAGAAGAACATCTGGCTAATAATGATTTAAACTCTTTGATTCCAATTTATTTGTCTACTTACTTACAGTCATTTAAAACACAGGACAGCCATTCAAGTATTTGAAGACAGTTATAACCTTGCACAGATTCTTCTGTTTTCCCAGCTTAACCTCCCCAGTATCTCCAACTATTCCTTTGAGTTTGCATTTGGAGGTTGCTCTGGTCTCAGCGCGTTCTATTTTGCTTAAGACTCTCTATGAAAGGGTGGTGGCAGAACACTGTAGACCATTGGTTTTAAGTAATTTTTATTTTTACAGCCTACCTTATTCTTTAATATCTTGTCTAGATTATTTTGTGAGCATTGTCAAGCAGATTCAATCTATAGTATAAAGAATTTTTTTTTAATTGGAATATTATACATTCTTTCTCTATGCTAGACTCTTCCACAGAGACCATCGACAGTGCTTTAGTTTTCTTATGTTTGGGTTATTTTAACACCCTTGGGTTTAATTCAAGTATCAAAGTCACTTGAATTCATTTAGTGCAGCCTTTTACCAATTCTCCTTTGGAGTATATATTTACGAGGTAAATTTTTCTTGGAAGAGAATAAATGTTATAGTGTTTTATATAAAACGTGTATATATGTGTTTACATACCAGTGATTCACAGAGTTGCTTAGTGAACGTGATTTAAAAAATGGTACTAAATGTAAAGCATATAGACAAGCTACCTGTACATGTTCCATCAAATCGATTCTGACTCATAGCAACCCCATAGGGTTTCCAAGGCTGTAAATCTCTAAGGAAGCAAACTGCCACATCTCCCTCCTGAGGAGCCACTGCTGGTTTTGAACTCCCAACCTCAGCAGTCGACCAGGGCTCCTTTTAAAAACAAGCTAGTCACTTGAAATAATTCAGTAAGGAGCTCACTCATTTATCTGATCTGACGGATATTTAATCTATATAATGCTCCGTCCCCCAATTTTGACATGATTGGCTTTTTTTTTTTTTAATCTAGTGGTAATTTAATTAGTTCAAGCATGTCCATAAGACTTAGAAAGGCATCCATTACCTACCCTTTGTTACCTAGTTTAGCCATTCTTGGCCTGGAAATCTGAAGTCCCCATTTGTAGTCTTGTTCTGATGTACATTGGGTAGATAAAGAACCATGTTTCCCCTCTAATTCAATATAATAAGCATGTTAACCCATAACACCTGTATCCCACATGTTGGCTGAGCTACGTATTGACTATTGCTCAAGCACATTTCAAACAATGCATAAGTTGTGGCCATGTACTCAAGCCCCTATTCATGCTTCTTGTTGTCATTACCGTTTAGCCAATTTTGACCCATACTGACCCCACGTGGCAGAGCAGAACTGTCCATAGGGTTTTGTAGGCTGCAGTTTTTATAAGAGCAGATCACCAGGTCTTTGTCCCTTGAGAAACCAAGTGAGAAGAAACTCTCCTGCGTAAAACAAAAACAGGGTCTTTGTCATCATCATCTGTGGCAACATTTCCTTTCCAGTATAAATAAAAATTAAATCAACCTTACAAGTAAAAGATTTTTAGGAAGAGTGAATTCTGCTCACATTGGCTTTTTATATTTAAATCTGATAGCCAATATATAAGCTGGTATGTTGTTAGGTGCCGTTGAGTTGGTTCCAACTCATAGCAACCTCACGCACAGCAGAACGAAGCACTGCCTGGACCTGCACCATCCTCACAGTCGTTGTTATGCTTGAGTTCATTGTTGCAGCCACTGTGTCAGTTCATCCCGTTGAGGGTCTTCCTTATTTTTTCACTGATCCTGTTTTTTTTTTTTTTTTTTTTTCCTGTTTTACCAAGCATGATGTCCTTCTCCAGGGACTCGTCCCTCTGGAAACATTTTTGGAAGAGTGAATTCTGCATGCGTTGTTTTTTTTTACATTTAAATCTGATACCCATGCAATAAATTGTTATACTGCATTTATTTTCATAATAGAAATATCTGGTGATTTTCCGTTTTGCTTTCTATACAGGAAATCAGATGATAGCAGTAATGGTATAGAAAATAATGCCCCCAGGCACAGAAAAAATTCAGTTACTTCCAAATGATACTGCAAATAAAAGGTAAAATGCAATATACATAGGCTATCTTATCTATATATTAATCTAATTAGTTTTTTTTAATTTCATGACTAGAAGACCTAGTCATTCACTATGTTCTAGATTATCTTTGTATATGATTAGTAATAAATTTAAAAGTAAATCTTTTTTTAATGTTTATTTTTTTTTTCTGTTATCACCATAGGCTAATTTCTTTTACAACTTTTCATATAGCTTTATTTTTTCCCTTCAACTTTTCTCAATCCTTTTGTTAATTTATTCTCATATATTTCATGCTGTGAACTAGTTCATATCAGTCAATTCTTTACTGTTTAGATTCGAAATTGTTATAGTTTTATCAACTTTTTTTTTTTTTAGGGTTTAGAATAGGAGCTATTTTGGTAGTCGCTGGATCCCCTGTCCCAGCACTGTTTGCTTTGATAAAGTGATAATAAGTTGTTGTAGAAGAACCAGGACATGCTAACTGTGTTTCATTATGCTTCATTTAACTCAGGAATCTGTGAGCCAATGATTGAGAGACATCATGTCAAGAGTCACGAGAAGATACATCAAGAGTTTATATTTCAGCTTCGTTTACGCTTCCTCTTAGAAGAGCACCTGAGTTTTCATTTCTAAGGGATGAAAAGGCTCAACGTGCTCAGCAGTAGCTTCATGAATAATATTGCCATCTCAGAACTAAAGATCTGTTTTCATTCTGTAATTATTTTACATTAATGTAAGGTACATTGCATTAAATATGTTTTATGAGCTATAACACAGGATAGGTAATTTAATGCTAGTCCTCAAGGGATGCACGGAACAGACACCAGCAAAACCAGTTAATAGTTCATAGAGCAAATGTCACTCAAGGCCTGATTATAACCAAAGACATCATTCAAGAGAAAGCCTTGGCAATTTGTCTTGAAAAAAAAAAAAAAATTCCCCCAAATTTATGCTTACTATATATCAAACTATTTATAAGAATTTATGTGTAAAGCTCACCACATTCTGTGATATTGAAAAATAGTATCTTAACTAGGAAATTAATACTTTCTGCCTTCGCTAATAATGGTTACCTTAAAATCTCCACAAGAAACATGTTCTTAATCCATAAAAATTCATTTAAGGCAAGTAAATAAAAGACTTGTCCCAAATCTCCATTACCACAAAAGCACATTTTCCAGTCTTTATTCCATTCATCTCTCCTCTGCTGCTTCCCCACACCAGGCAAAAGTGCTGCTTAGTCTTTCATGGTATAGAGCTGTTGTTCTTTTTTAAAGCCTTGTGTTTTAGACTTCTTAGCGTATATCTGGTGTTAATGTTTTAGGGTACAGGTTCATATAATGCAGTAGTGCCACAGAGTTGCTTCTCTGGTTCCTGTTTGCTTGTGTCTTTAATTCAGTGTTCAAGGTCAGGTTTTTCCACACTGCCTTCACTTAATCCACATATTTCAAGGGCTTATTGTTGGTCAGTTTATGGAAACTAATTCCGTGGCTAAATAAATATCTAAAAATGCCTTATTAGTGCTTTTAAATACTAATCCCTTTAAATGAAATCCAAAGTGAGCCTAAACACCAAAGTACTGCTTAAATCTTTTTGTGAGTGCTTAAGACTTAATCTTAAAAATAAGATACTTAGTATCTATTGCATATGTAACTGAAATATTTTATAACTTACATGAAATCTGAATAGACACACAAGAGTTGTCAGTGGTTTGGAAGGAAATATTAAAGTCACATACAGGATACTAGATTATGTAGGAGATAATGTGAAACCTTGGTGCTAGTGGGTACAATGTCGCACTGCTCACAGAGGTCAGGGCAAGGTCAGAAACCAAGAGGGGAGACCATGGGGTGGTGGCGAGGAACACATGATTCTTGGTGGCTAGGGGATTAAAGATTAGGAAAGAGGAGTTAGATGATTTGGAAAAAAAAAGTAGAAATTTACATGATTTATGGATTGTGAAAAGTATAATAAAATTCTGGTTGTAAAAATTATATGACATCTTAACCAATGTTTAAAAAGCCTACAAGTATGAATAATCAATCCCCAACACACATAATGTAATAACTTGCAAGCTGCTCGTTATTTTATTGCGGCAATATTATCTTGTAAAGAATGTTACCTACACACACGTTTTGTAGAACACACCATTTCATTGAATATATCCCGTAATAGCAGACTCCATTTTAGTCTAGCCTCAGAGCCGTAAGCCATGAACTTCTTTTGGTTTAATTTTTTATCATTATTAATTTGATAAAAACTATTTTGGGCAATATCTATATGATGGCAGACAACTAATCAGTGACCTTAATTTTATTCTAAACAGTTTTCATTCATTGAAAAATTAGTGAAATCTGCTATTTGATGAAGTTCATTTCAAAACGGTGTATTTGTATGTACAAAACCAAAACAATTTGTAGCTCATTTGAAGTATGCATCTTTCTATTTTGCAACCATTCAATGTTTAGGCTAAAATAGTTTTCAAGTGAGGGGAAAAAAAAAAAAAGTTGCTCAAATGTAAAATAACCTGAAATATTTATATAGTAAATTGAATTTTTAAATAGAAATGCTTGCTATTTATTTTTTCTAGCAAAGACAGTTTACTTAAGTAAGTTTAAGCAGAAAAAGTGTCCACAAATTTAAAGTTGAATTTTGGCTTTTCAGAGTCTCTCTGGGAGACTTCTGGAGAATTGCTTCACTGCTGTTAATTTAAAAATGGAATGCTTCCATTAGTTATCCTCATGGAAATAATAAATGGATTAACTAGTAATGATGAACCATTGTAAATTGCAAATACTAAGCAAGCAGAAAAGCTGAAGTGGGAAAACGACTCCAAGTTTGTATATTAGACTCCTCAGGAAATAATCTTTCCAGGAAATAATCTTTCCAGCTAACGGCTGTTCAGCATAAGTAGATTTAATGATGTCATAAAATTCCCACATGATTTCGTATTCAGTTTATACTCAAATGTAAATCTTCTTCCTTTGCAGTGTTCTCCTTTTTTTTTCCCCCAGCATCTAGTTACTCAGGCCAACATCTAGATCTCATTGTAGTTTTTCTTCTCCTTTATTAACTAGTAATGGTCATGAATACCTGTTCTTTTGACCTCGTCAATAGCTTATTAATCCACCCCACAGCCCCCCCTCCCCCCAGCACCTCTCACCAGCTGCAGCAGCTGAGGTCTTGGTTTTCCAGCCTCATTCTTGTCTTCTATCAACCCGTTCTTCACACTGCTGTCCAAGTCACTTGTCTAAAACACAGACTCACTACACAACTTACTCCGGCAGGTCCCGTGCCAAACCTTTCCAGGCACACCTTTGCCATTTTTTAATACTGCATTTCTCCCAGTCGCCACTCTCTCCAGTGTCTCCAGCCGAGACTCTTATACATTCTGCCCAGAATCCTTTCCCCCTGCGCACCTTCTGCCCCTACTTGACTAAAGTTTAGCCTTGATGACTTTACTCAAATGTGATTTCCTGGAGGATCCCTCATGTCCTGTGGGGTGTGTATCCTCCTAGGTGCTCCAATCACATAGTACTTCTTTTTATTTATTTGTAAATATACATGTCTTCCTGGATTCTGCTTTTTATTTTTGTGCTCTTTTCCTACCACGGAACCCTGGTGACACAATGGTTAAGAGCTACAACTGCTAACCAAAAGGTCGGCAAGTTCGAATCCATTAGCCACTCCCTGGAAACCCTATGGGACAGTTCTACCCTGTCCCACAGGGTCACTATGAATCGAAATTGACTAGACGGCAATGAGTGTGTCTGTGTGTGTGTGTGTGGGGTGTGTACCTACCACAGTGAGTGTTGCATTAGAGACACTGAGAAATGTGTGTTGAATGAATGAATGTATAGATAAAAATCAGCAAATTTCATGCATTTGTACTTATTTTTAGAAGAACCGTCTAAATTGTGACAAATCAGAATTGAAAAAAATTAACATGGAAAGGCAAGTTTTATAACTTCAACATTTGTTTCTATTATTATTTTACAAAATAATAATAAAAGGTCCTGGCAGATTTTTTTTTTAATAATGTATTACTGTCAAGTGAGCAAAGGGAGTTCTAATTACCTAAGCTATTGTACAGATTATTTCCCTTTCAACTTACCTAAATTCCTAATTGTCCTCTATTTTTTTATGAACGGTACAAATGTAAACCTTATTTTTGTCCTTTGTTTTAATAAGAGAACATACTGGCTTTAAATATAAAGATTTTTAAAAGTTGTATTTCTTTGAATGGTACTGTAGAGGGTGTTGATATCTGTGCCTGTTCTAATCACCATCCCATTCCTTCATTCCTCTGTGACCTTAACAATTCCTTAGAATATATTAGAATCCAGTTCAAAATTTTATTTTAAAGAAACAAATATTTTTTTTAATCTTTCATTGTTTAGTTTTGAAAACCAAAATCTTGTCTTTACTCAAATTCATCACAAGGAGAAAAAAAAAAAAATTCCATTCCACCTGCTTGTTCCCTGGGTCTTTGTCTTTCTGACACTTAAATACATTTGCACAGAATGATTTACTGAATGGAGATTTACTGTATTTCCTTATCAGAAAATGAATCTTCTCTAGTTGAACAAATCTATGCAAAAAATCAATCTTCCTTCTCATTAGTGTTGTTCATTTTTCAGTGAGAATAAGTTAGAGTGTGTGCCAGTATTACTTAAAAGTCACAGTGACATCTTTGTAGCATGCTGAATATTCACTGAATGAATAGAGAATTGATTGGGAATATTAAATTATACACACTTATATACTGTTGGCTTTGGTTTTGATTAGTTAGCTGTGAATTTATCCTATCCCCGACTGCCTGTGTGCACTTCTTTTATATGATATTGAGGAATGTGTTTGCACTGTGTCTAGAAGGTTAGTTACGTGCTTTGTTAATTGAGTTCTTTATTGAGAGTTTAGTGTGTGACAGGTACTCTGCTAAATGCTTTAACATGAATTATTTAATCCCCATATGATCCTATGCTATAGAAAACTATTACTACCTGAGGAAAGTGACGCTTGGAAAGATTAAGTGAATTGCCTAAAGTCACCTGGTCTCTAAGTATTTGGAATTGTGATTGAAATCCAAGAAGTCAGCCTCAGTAGCCTAGATTTAACATTAAACAGCTTTGGCTTCTTCCTAATTGCATGCTTCTTAGAAAATGAGGCTATTATCTATTTATCATCTTTTTTTTTTTTGGCTTTAACAAAGAGAAATTTATTCTCTAATAGTCTAGTAGGTTACAAGCCCAAATTCAGGGTGTCAGCTCCAGGGGATGGCTTTCTCTCCCTGTGGGCTCTGGAGGAAGATTTGTTGTCATCAATCTTCCCCTGCAAGGAGCTCCTCAGGCACAGGGAACCCAGGTCCAAAGGACACCCTCTGCTCCTGGTGCTGCTTTCTTGGTGATACAAGGTCCCCCCTATCTTTTGTTTTTGTTTCACCTTAGATGCTCAGTTAAATCCCAAGCTCCATGATCATAATACTAAAGTTTACAGGACCCAGGTTTTGCCAAACTTGTGTCCCTGCAGTGATGCTGGGGAATCAAAATACTGTTTGTTGTGAGAGTGTTTCATTTTTTCTCTGATTTTACTTATTAGTAGAAGGGATGGCCATGTAATTTATCATCCAAACACCAAGAATGAAAGAAGGTGCTATTACTATTTTCAGAAGGACCACATGCAGAAAATGGACCCTATGGTCACTCTTAAAGCCTGCAGGAAGGAACTAAGTACTTCTGGATGTTCCTTGCCAGGCACTGAAGTAACATCTGCAGCGAGCTTGTATGAGAAATGGAAATTAAGGGAAATAGCTGTGTTTAGCATATGCCGGATGAGTGTCACTGTGGCCAAGTAGACAATTTCGTGAGCTTAAAGTTTTATTACTTTACCAAAGCATCTCTGATGATTAAGATTTATTAGTATTCAAAAGTATAATATCCAAGATGTAAGAGAAACTGGGAAAGCATGTCATGGTTTTGATGGCCTGTGAAATGAACTGGACAATTCTTTGGATTTGTTTGATTAATGGGTTATAATGATATCTGTGTGATGCTCAAGGAAGCATACTGTTTACTTAGGCTTTTTACAATAAAATTTGCTTATGTCATCAGTGAAGACCACTCATGACCACTTTTGACATTGTCAAAATTACTTTTAATCACACAAGTAACCTGTGATACCTGTATTTTAAATTCTTTAGTTCCCAGATGGGAAAATGCTAGGGAAAACTGCTTAAGTTAGTGGTTAAAGTCTACATATTGTTGTTACCTATTACGCTTAATAACTCTTGTTCACAGAAAGTTGATTTTGCTGTTTAAACTGTAATTTACTTTATAATTTAGCACAAATGCTTATTTTTCTATAGTTTATTTGATAGGTTAAAATATTAGTTTTGCATATATAATTACAATGCTATTTAATGCCACCAAAAGAATACTTAAAATATGATTATATTAACTGCTTTTGTACCTTTATCAAGATAGAAACTTGACCATAAATTTTACTTTTTTAAAAATTTAAAGGCATGGATTTATTGTGACATGCGTACTAATAATTGTAATGTTTTCTTTTTTAGCATATATGTCTAAATACTCATCAGTGCCTTTCTGTATTGTGCAAATAGCATAGAAGATGTTCATATCAGAATGTTTTTTAAATTTTTTTCTGTTGCATAAAATACAAAGATGTATACCTACTATGCAATTAAACTCAATAAAATTCTGTGATTTTAAAAATTTTTGTGGGTATTGGACAAGATATTCTGAAAATTTTAATTATTAATAATGGTTTAAAAGTAAATTTATAAAGGCAGCAGATAATAGATAATAGATGAAAAAATAGATTTTTTTTCTTTGTACATGTTCATAAGACAAGCTTCACTAAGACATATCATCCTTAAGCTTACTTACAATGGGCACCTAGAGCTGGGACTCTGTATTCGGACACATCAAATAGGAAGTCAGAAAGGAATTTTCAAAACAGCAGGTATACTTAAAGGGTGGTGGATAGCGGTTAAGTGCTATGGCTGCTAACCAAGAGGTCAGCAGTTCGAATCTGCCAGGCGTTCCTTGGAAACTCTATCGGGCAGTTCTGCTCTGTCCTATAGGTTCGCTATGAGTCGGAATCAACTCGACGGCAGTGGGTTTGGTTTGGTTTTATGACCTTGATATCAATGGGCATTTAAAATGAAATTCATGTAGTAAATTGCCTAAAATACTGCATAGAACAAATTTGCTTGTTGTCCTGGGTAAATTTTTTTCAACTTAGCAATGTCATTTTAGATTAATTCAGCAAAAATCATTACAAACTATTCAAAAATTTGTATTCTGTAGAAATGTCTATTGCTACAAAACAAAATATTTCCAATGGGACATTTTTATGACGCTAACAAAGGAAAAAAATTAGGGAGGACAGAATATTTCAATATGTACTGTATTTGACTTCATTAAAACAACTTCATATCTGTATTAAAATGATCAGTGGCTAATAATGAAGTGTTTATGTTCTGAAGCACATGAGGCCAATTTAAAGGCAGTAATTATACTTGGCAGTGACTAGATTAAAAATCAATGGTTAGTGATGTCTGCTTCTAGAAGGATGGATTAGACATATTTTTCCATATTCCTCCAGTTATGTGTTGCTAACAACCCTGGACCTTATAAAACAAATAGAAAAATCTCAAAGGTGAAGAGAAGTAGACAGACCCCCACCTAGGGATCTCAGGATCTGAGATACAACACACTGGTGAGATCTCTGGTTTTGCTTTTTGCTTCATATATCCCAGACTAAATGCTAGAGAAGCCAGCAACCTGGAAACAACAATGTGCAGATAAAAAAGATTTCAAGAAAAGCCTGTTTTCTTTAGCCAAAGAAATGGAAAAGGGGCAATCTAACAAGAAAGAAAACTTTTAGACAACACCTACTCTACTCTAACCAACCACCACCGCTGCAGCCCCACTTCTGTACCCAGCAGCAAAGGCTGAATGGGGAGTTTAAAGTCGATCCCACTGAAGCGTAGTGACATACCCTATCTCTGACAGGGCAGTGTCTGAGGAGGCGAGTGAAAAGCCGAGGCTTTCACCCCACCTGGTGGTAATGAGACATCTCTCCTGCTCCCTGCTGGGGTGGTGTCAGAGGAGGCCTGACGGGGAAGCTGAACTCCCAACCCCACCCTGGAGTGATGAGATGCCCTTTCTCCCCTGGAGTATCAGTGGAGGTGGTGTGAGGAACCTGTCCTTCCAGCTCCACCTGACAATAACGAAGTGACATGCCCCTTCTCCCACCAAAGCAGTGTCAGAGGAGGCCTACTAAAAGTCAAGGTTTATATAAAATTTAAAGTCTCCTAAAATTTCCAAGTTTCACTAGAAAATTACATGTCATACTAATAATCATGAAATTCTCAACCTGAATGAGGAAAAAATGTCAACACCAAGATAAAACAAATGTTAAAATTATCTGAATGATTCTAAAATATATATGACAATTTAGGAACCCTAAGCATCAAAAAAAAAAAAAAAAAAATTTTTTTTTCTAAGCACCAAAGGTAAGGCTGAAGAATCGGACTGAATGACAGGTGGAAGGAGAGAATTACAATATCACCAGCGTTCTGGTAGTCGAAGCTACACAGCATGGACATATTGAGACAAACAAGCAGCATTTCCAGCTGAAACCCACCCCACCTGGTGCAGGTAAACAGCAGCAACTCTGCAAATGCCTCCTGAGTCAGGCAGGAGTGCTTCTAACCCTTTGAAAGTTAAGCGCCTGCACCCAACCCACCACAGGCACCCAAGGCCCCTCCCTACCAGAGCTCTATGGGCCTGCGGAGCACTCTCAACTCCTCATCCATCCCTTCTCCCTGCTCGTGACACCGGTTTTGTGGCATTCAACACCTCCATGCCCCCTAAGCTGGGAGCTCACAGCCCCAGCCTGGAGGTGCCTGCCCCTCCACCCAGCCACTAATCCTGGGAATCCACAGATCTGAAATGCACTCTATGCCCTCTGATCGCCTGTACCAGTGTCTTGCTTGCCAAGCTGGCATAGCATGGCTATATGGGGAAAAAGCAGGCAGCAGTACCAGCTGAAGCCCTCTTCACCCGCAGCAGGTAAGTGGGAACAATTCTGCATGCAACTCAAGGGACTGACAGGAGTGCTTCCAGCCCTGCGAAGGTGAAGTACAGGCGCCCTAAAGACCTTGTGCACACCAGGCCCCTTGCCCCCACCAGAGGTCCATGGGTCTGAGAAGCATTCTCACGCTCCTTGCCCACTGCCTCTCCTCGCTCCTCACAGCTGCAGAAGTATGGCATTTGACACCTTCTACCCCGTAAGTTGGTAGCTCTTGGCCCAGTCTGAGGCACTTGCTGCTTTACCCAGCCACTGGTGTGGGGGGTCCACAGACTTGCGGTGCCTTCTGCCCCCTCCAGTTACCTGTGCCAGTGACCTGCTGGCTGAGCCTGCACAGTGTGACCATATTGAGCAAAGCAAGCAGCTTCCCCAGCCAAAACCCACTCCGCCTGGTGCAGACAAGCAGGAGCAACTCTGCATTCAGGGCCGGAGACCAACAAGAGTACCCTGCGAAAGTTAACTGCACCCACCTCACTCACCGTGCACAACCCAGAACCCCATGCCAGAGGTCTGTGAGCCTGAGGAGCACTTCCATCCTACTCGCCCATCCCTCTTCCTACTCCTCACAGCTGTAGACTTGTGGCATTCACCACTGCCCCACCCCCTAAGCCGGGAGTTCAACTACCCACACTGGGCACCTGAGGACCAGTGGCGCCCCTCAA
The DNA here is from genome assembly GCF_024166365.1 of Elephas maximus indicus. NCBI lineage: Eukaryota > Metazoa > Chordata > Mammalia > Proboscidea > Elephantidae > Elephas > Elephas maximus. The sequence continues at coordinate 52,958,880 of NC_064820.1, forward strand.
CCCCTCCAACCAATGGCACTGGGAGCCTAAGGACCAGCTACACAACCTTCCTCATAATGTGCTATAGTGGACAGGGGCATGCCCACCAACTGGGCACAGATGGGCAGGCCTCTGCCTTGCCCTCAGCATTGCCCCCCCGCCACAACCGGAGGCTTGTGCCTACTCCAAACACCCCTGCACAACCCTGCCTACTAGAGACTGTCAATGAGAGTCTCCACACCACCCACCCAGTGACTGACTACCCAGACACCTTCACCCTGCCCAACTGGCAAACAGCAGAGCACACACACAACACCCAACCAATGACCAGGGAGAACACCTCCTACACCCATGGTCGGGTGGCCAGCAGGAGAGATACAACACCTCACCAAAAATGCCACCTACATCCTCAGCAGCTCTGCAAGAATAGCAAACAGGGGCCTATGCTCACATACCTAGTCACTGCTCCACCCACCCAGAGTCAAGGGGTGAGAGTTTCAACACGGCCAGATTAGCGACCAGAGTGGCATGCACTCCCAACCTACTGGGACATATCAAAACAAAACAAAAATTCAGGACACAGGAGGCGGGGCCAAGATGGCGGAATAGACAAATGCTTCCGTGAGCCCTCTTACAACAAAGACCTGAAAAAACAAGTGAAACGAGTATATTTGTGACAAGCTGGGAGCCCTTAGCATCAAAGGCAAGCTTAGACAACGAACTGAGGGGCAGGGGAAGGAAGAGACCGTTCAGAAGCAGAGAGGAGTTACCGGACCTGAATCGCGGGGACCCTCAGGCACCATTTCCGGAGCAGCGGCAGCAGTGGTGGTAGCGACGGGCTGGTCCTAGCGTTCATCCGCAGTTTCCTCAGGGAGAAGCAGCCAGCTTCACAGCCCACTCACACCTCCTGAACCTGAGGAGAAGGCACTCTCGGCAAAAGCTAAGTACTTGCGTATATTTTACCGTGCCCCCCACCCCCACCCCCAAGCCAGCTTCAGCGGCTGAATCCCTAGGCCTCAGATAGGTCCTGGTGAGCACCTAGAGCCATCCTCCCGGCCTTGGGGAAGAAAAAAATTTGCAACCCCAAAGCCCTGTTCTTCTTCAGATAGTCCAGCTTCTCCGATTATTTGCTAAGCATACAAATTGAATAAGTAAGGTGAAAGGATACAACCCTGATGCACACCTTTCCAATTCTAAACAACACAGTATCCTCTTGTTCTGTTCAAACAACTGCCTACTGGTCTATGTACAGGTTCTACATGAGCACTATGAAGTGTTCTGGAATTCCCATCCTTTGCAATGTTATCCATAATTTGTTATGCTTCACACAGTTGAATTCCTTTGCAGAGTCAATAAAACACAGGTAAACATCTTTCTGGTATTCTCTGCTTTCAGCCAAGATCTATCTGACATCAGCGATGATATCCCTCATTCCATGTCCTCCTCTGAATCTAGCCTGAGTCTCTGGCAGCTCCCTGTCAATGCACCGCTACAACCACTTTTGAATTATCCCCAGAGAAATTTTACTTGTGTGTGATATCTATGATATTGTTTGATAATGTCTGTATTCTGTTGAATCACCTTTCTTTGGAGACCACTACAACTCACAAGTCAGGTGCCTGTGCTCACACCTACACTTACAAAAATAGAAGATCTGCACAGAGCCTGTTTTCTCTTCCTGTCACTTAGGAATCAAGATGCCAAGTATGTATGTGGGTACGTGACTGCAGAGTCTAGATCACACACTTACATCCTGATTGCCTGGGAAGGCAGGACTCATAATACGGGGATTTCTGCAAATGTATCATTTCACCATACTCATTCAATCTGAATGCTGAGCAAATAGGAAGGATCAGTTCCTGGAGAAGGACATCATAACTGGTAAAGTAGAGGGTCAGTGAAAAACAGGAAGACCCTCAATGAGATGGATTGACACAGTGGCTGCAACAGTGGGCTCAAGCATGACAACAATTATGAGGATGGCGCAGAACCAGGCAGTGTTTCATTCTGTTGTACATGCAGTCGCTATGAGCCAGAACCAACTTGACAGCACCTAACAACAACAATTCAAAAGATCCACCACTCCTCTGTCAGTTTGTCCTACTGTGGTGGCTTGTGTTTTGCTGTGGTTCTGGAAGCTATACCACTGGTGTTTCAAAACTCAGCAAGGTCACCCATGGTTGACAGGTTTTAGCCGAACTTCCAGACTAAAACTGACTAGGAAAAAAGACTTGTCAATCTAATTCCAAAAACTAGCCAATAAAAATCTTAGGGATCACAATGGAACATTGTCTGACCTGCTTTCTTTGGACTCGTCTTCAGGAGTGATCAATCACTGGAGGAGAACACCACGTTTGGTGAAGTAGAGGGCCAGAGGCAAGGGTAAGGAAGACCCTTGTGGCTACTGGCACAGTAGCCACAACAATGGATATGAACATGGCAGCGATCATGAGGATGACACAAGACCAGGCAAAGTTTCATTCTGTTGTGTAAAAGGTTGCTATGAGTAGGAATCAATTCGACGGCAGCTATATATCTTTCAAAAGGAAACCCTGGTGGCATAATGGTTAAGAGCTACAGCTGCTAACCAAAAGGTCAGCAGTTCAGATCTACCAGGCACTTCTTGGAAACCCTATGGGGCAGTTCTACTCTGTCCTATAGGGTTGCTATGAGTTTGAGGATGATGAGTAACCATGACAAATGTACATAGCAGCATGTGTATTTCCTTATTGATGAACTGTTTAGATTATTTGTCCATTTCCTATTTAGTTTTTGATAATAACTTTTCCCAGTATGCCTTTTGTCTTGAGGTATTGTTTATCTCCAAAAATTATTTGTTATATAGTCAGATTAACCAGTCATAAAAAAATAGACTTTTTTTAGTATACTTAGAAAGACCTTCATTATTTTAAGAAAAATACAGAAGTGTCCTGATTTTTCTTCTAGTATTTTTTTGTTTTCTGTTTTTATACTTGAATCTTGATGCATATAAAAATTATTTTTATATAAATAGATACCCAATATTTTTTTCCAGAGGGTTATAAGATTTTATTAATTCTATATAAGTGAGAGTTATCTCTTGCTATATTCCTAGGAATACACAGAAGTAAAAAATCCTTCATTTGTGTTCTCAGATATTGAATTATGTTCAAATTTAAGTTCATGGAGTTCAAAAAACTCTAAAACTTAGTGCTGATTCTACCCTCAATAGAGGATATCCTGCATTACAGCCATGCATATCAATTTTTCATTTCTAATAAATGAAATTACATTCTTGCCTATATAAGTAATTCTATTCAAGCTGTCTTTCACACTAAAAATAACTTGTTCTTCCAAACATACTGATTTTATATAGGCATTTGTCTTAGTCACCTAGTGCTACTATAACAGAAATGCCACAAGTGGATGGCTTTAACAAAGAGAAATTTATTTTTTCACGGTCTAGTAGGCTAGAAGTCCAAATTCAGGGCTTCAGCTCCAGGGGAAGGCTTTCTTGTCAGCTCTGGAGGGAGGGCCTTCTCATCAGGTCTCCCCTGGACTAGGAGTTTCTCTGCAAAGGAACTCTGAGTCCAAAGGATGTGCTCTACTCCCGGTACTGCTTTCTTGGTATGAGGTCCCCCTGTCTGTATGTTCACTTCTCTTTTTTATACCCCAAAAGAAATAGGCTCAAGACACAGTCCAATCTTGTAAATTCAGACCTGCCTCATTAACATAACTGCTGCCTATCCCCCCTCATTAACATCATAGAGGCAGGATTTATAACACATAGGAAAATCACATCAGATGACAAAATGGTAGACAATCACACAATACTGGGAATCATGGCTCAGCCAAATTGATACACATATTTTTAGGGGACACAATTCAATCTATGATAGCACTTAAGCACAACTTATATCATTCCAGACAGAAATATATTTGAGAGTTGATACTGTCAAATGGGATAATTGAAGAAAGTTTAATAAAGGGAATGTTTACAAAGGTGAGGTCAGCATTAAGGGAGAGGAAAAAAAAAAAAGGCAAAACAAAAACTAGTACCCCAAGACCAGCAAATATGGGGGACAACCACACACACACCCATTCGCCACACCAGGAGCATGTGTTATTGTTGTTAGGTGCCATTGAGTCAATCTCAACTCACAGTAACCCCATATGAAGAGTAGAACTGTCCATATGGTTTTCTTGGCTGTGATCTTTAAGGAACCAGATAGCTAGGTCTTTCTCTCATGGAGCTGCTGAGTGGGTTTGAACAGGTAGTCTTCTGGTTAGTAACCTAGCTCTTAACCATTGTGCCACCAGGGTTTGTTCTGAAAGCAGAAAGGGAGGGAATTTTGCTAGAACACAGAGAGAGTGGTTGTTTGAAGAGGGCAGCCTGTCAGGAGATGTGGCCTTCAGGAGAGGGGCAGCCTACCAGTTTTAGGTATGATTTTGGGGTGTGACATTAATAACCATGATATACCTTCTTTTCAAATTCAACTATCTTTTATTTCAGAATTTCACGTTGCTTATGTCTTTTTGGTAATATAGCAGTCCAATCATTTAGACAAATTATTCACTTATTATTTATTTAATATACCTGATTACCTATTTCTACTACTTCAAATTACCTGATGGAAGTGACTACACCTAAATAAACATACTGACGGAGAGCAGGCAGAGGAGTACTAACCAAACCAAAGAATGGGAATATTAAGTCAACTGAATATGCCCAACATCCTGAATATTTAGCCTGACAGAAGGATTCCATAGCTGAACTGAAGAACCTCAAGAGACACAGTTCATGTTCCCATTTCAGAGATGAAGCAATTTATAGATGGCAAAATCAGAGATGTCAAAGTTCTTATACATGAAATTTTACCTCATTCTTTGTGATTCTTTGGGGGGTAAGAGAGAATGACATCTTCCACAATAGATAATTTAAAAGTCTCAATATTTTAGATATTGTTTGACTTTATGCATAGAGTTTTGTCTCACTGTTGAGCCAATATATTACTTCCCATGACATTTTAAGTATTTTGCAAAATTTAGAAAAAAAATAAATATAGAAGTTAGGAAAATCTTTTTAAAGTACCTCTCCAGCTAGCATTTGGTTGTTTGTAATGATATCCTCATTTCTATGTCATTAAACTATTGCAGAGAAGACATTTCCTATCTTACTTTTAAGAACCTGTGAGGTGGTTTATAAGCTGTATTTTTGAAGGAGTGACATTAAATAAATAAATATGATGTAACCCTAGTCTAGGCTCTGATACAAAACAACTTTGTATTCATCCTTAACAATTAATGATTGCTAATGAAAGTGTTTGGAAACTCTGTGGGGCAGTTCTACTCTGTCCTATAGGGTTGCTATGAGTCAGAATCAACTCGACGGCACTGGGTACTGGGTGAAAGAAAGTGTTGAGTTAATAAACTTGAGTGTGGTTTGTTAGCAACTCTTGACCAAGAGGGAAAGGCAGAAGAATTAGCTTCCCTGGATAAAGAAAATGGGTAGAAGTGGAGATGCAAAATGAAAAAGAGAATCCTTTGCCTGTCTGGGAATGAAACAGACTTGCATGTGTACACTTGGAACAAAGGTATTTGCAGTAACAGATTTGAGGCTGAGTGCTACCACTTCCTTTTTTGTGAGCTTTGGAACAATCACTTAACCACTTCAAACTTCAACTTCCTTTCCTGTAAAATAAGAAAATAATGCATATCTGCCAATGTAGTAAAGATCAAAGTAAAACTTTCATCAGTATTTCAAACTATAAAATAACATACATGAATGTTTTTATAGTGATTGTTGTTTAATTATTATTAGAAATTACATAAATACAATTTTTTTCCTTGAGATAGTTTTGTGCAAGGTGCATTAATTTGGTATTGCCCTTTATTATCCACTAGAGCTCAGAAAGAGTGCTATCAAGTCATCCTAATGAGTAAAGGAACAAATTTTACTGGTGAAACCTATGTAGTATGTGAAGTATGCGATAATACTGAATATACTGTGGACTGCCAGAAGAATGAACAAATCTGTCTTGGAAGAAGTACAGCCAGAATTCTCCTTAGAAGCAAGGAAGGTGACACTTCGTCTCACTTACTTTGGACAGATCATCAAAAGGGACCAGTCCCTGGAGAAGGACATCATACTTGGTAAAGCAGAGGGTCAGCCAAAAAGAGGAAGACCCTTGATGAGATGGATTGACACAGTGGCTGCAATAATGGGCTTAAGCATAACGATTATGAAGATGGTACAGGACCAGATAGTATTTCATTCTGTTTCATATAGGGCCTCTATGAGTCAGAACTAACTTGTTGGCACCTAACAACTCCACCACCATACAGTATGTGATCACCAGAAAGAAAAGAATGAATGCCCCTTATCATGCAGGGAGGCATGCCAGGGTCAAGGTGCTGTACTGGGCACACAATGTGGGTTTACCATCTGTCTTAGTTTCTTAGTCTGTTGTAACAAGGAATACCACAAGTGGGAGACTTTAACAATCACAAATGTATTTTCTCACAGTTTAGGAAGCTAGAAGTCTGAATTCAGGCTCCCCGGCTAACAATCACAAATGTATTTTCTCACAGTTTAGGAAGCTAGAAGTCTGAATTCAGGCTCCCCGGCTCTAGGGAAAGGACCTCTTGGTCCACGCTGGAGGAAAATCCTTGTCTCAGCTCCTCTAGCCTTCTTCTGGGCATTCCTAGGCTCCATGGCATCTATCCTTCCCCTTTTGTGCTTGCTTCTCTGTTCCTAATCTGCTGTTTCTATATCTCAAAAGTGATTAGGTTTAAAACACACCCAACACACACACACGGTATGACCTAGGTGGGATAACATTCACAGGTATAAGTGTTAGAATTCCAAAACATGTTTTTGGGTGACACAACTCAATCCATTACACCATCCAGAGGAAAGACCCACCCACTGTGGGTCTTTCTGTTGATTGACTGCCAACGTGCAGTCTGGATTTGGGTGCCAGCCTTGTACACGAGTGTTAGAGAAAAGCCAGCTGCCAGCATGTTGGAATCTTGGTGCCCATTTGAAGCTAGATTTAGACACAGCAGCTTTTAGGGGAGAGGAAAGGAGGATAGAAAGCAATGCTAAAATAAAAATTGTTTGAAGTCCAATTGAGAAGTAGATCCCTAGACTACATGCTTCTGAGCAAACGCCCCTATCCCTTATGCAGGGAAAACTGGAGGGAGTAAAACCTAGAGTCACTGCTCTTGGATCTGCAGAGTTGAGGTTATGGCTATAATTTGTGCGGCCCAGTGCAAAATTAAGAGTGAAGACCACCTACTCAAAAATTATTAAGCATTTCGAGATGGTGACAGCAGAGAAATTAAACCAAGTGTGGGGCCCTTCTAAGTGCAGGGCTTTGTGCGACTGCTTGGGTTGGTTCTGCACCCATGAACCTGGCCCTGTGGGTACTTCACTGAATACAAGGAGATTAGGTATCCATATTCACACTGAATGTTGAGTGCTGAGAACCCTTTACTAAAGGGCTGTTACCCTTTACTATCCACATAGGAGATTGAAAGAATATTTTCAGGCGTATATGACAAACCCACAAGCCCCCCAAAACAAATCACTTAAAATAACCTTCAAGTGAAGCTCAAAATCCAAAACTCCCACACAAATGCCCACGGTAATTAAAATCAGCTTTTAATCCCTAATTTTTTATTAAACAAAAAGAAACAAAGATTACCAAACAGCCCCCCCAAAAGAATCTAATATGTAAAGAATAGAGAAAAACATGATTTATAGGTAAAGTAAGAGTAGAGAGGAGAAACTTCAAAAGAAAATTATCATTAAAAACCCTCAGATTAAAAGTTGATATTACACCTATGAAAATAAAAAAGAAAAGGTCATTACGAAAAGGAATATTCGGGGGTGGGGGAAGAGGTCGGATTTTAAAACATGGCGAAAGAAAAGAACAAAGTAATAGAAGCTTCAGAAGATAAAGTTGAGAAAATGTCACAGAGAGTAGAGCAGAAAGGCAAAGAGGTTGCTATGAGAGAGAAAAGATAAGAATATTAAAGGATTAGTCCAAGAAGTCCTGTAGTCTGATAACAGAATTCCCTGAAAGATAGAACAGAAAAAAATGGAAAAGTGGTATCAGCAATGAAATAATTCACTAAAACAAAGGAAAAAAAAAAAAAAGCTAAAGTTCCTAGCAAAATGGGTGAAAATAGACTCACACCAAGGCACATTGCTGTGAAATTTCACAGCACTGTTGACAAGAAAATCCTACAGGTTCCATAGTAGGGTGAAGGATATGGAACTGGTCAGAAATTAGAAGGGCTTCGACCTCCAAAGTTCTAATGGAAAATGTTTCGGATCTAGAATTCTAGGTCCGGTGAAAATATCGATTAAACATGAAGATAGAATAAAAACACTTAAAGCATGAACTGTCTCAACAATTTTATCTCCTATGCATACTTTTCCTCAGCTACTGAAGAATGTCCTCCCTAAAATCAAGGGAGTAAATCAAATTAAAAGTGAAACAGGAATCATTAAAATGACTTTAAAGAGAGAACCAGGATGGTAAACAAGTGCCAGGCATAGAGCGAAGTTGGTTTAGATAGCAGTAGTGTGACTTATTGAGGGCTGTCTTCCCATGCTTTTGCACATGAGCCTAACCTAATGATTGGCTCCAGCACAACAAGGCAATAAAGTAAGAGAAAATGGGAGCCCATAAAAAATGAATCCAAGCCAGGAGAAGGCAAAGGGAATGCAAAGGATGACAGAAAAGGGAAGTTCTAGAATGACAGCTGTGATGGATTGAATTGTGTCCCCCCAAAAATGCATGTCAACTTGGCTAGACCATGAATCCCAGCATTATGTGATTGTCCACCATTTTGTCATCTGATGTGATTTTTCTATGCATTGTAAATCCTGCTGCTATGGTTTAATGAAGCAGGACTAGAAGTAGTTATGTTAATGAGGCAGGACTCAATCTACAAGATTGGGTTTTGTTTTAAGTCAATCTCTTTTGAAATATAAAAGAGGGATGCAAGCAAAGAGTCCGGAGGACCTCATACCAACAAGAAACAAGAGCTAAGAAGTTCCTAGTCCAGGGAAAGACTGATGACAAGGACCCAGAGAGAATGCCTTTCCCTGGAGCTGACATCCTGAATTTGGACTTCTGGCTTACCAGACTGCGAGAGAATAAACTGTTGAACCCATCCAGTTGTGGTATTTCTGTTACAGCAGCACTAGATAACTAAGACAACATCTGTGCTTCAAGCCTAGAGTACAGCCAGTCCAGATAAGAGAAAAACAGTCTCCAGGAGGGTTGTTTCCAAGGAAATAATTGAAATTTCTAAGTTTACCTAATGTGACTGGCCTTGTTTAAAATTGTACTTAGTGGCTATTGAAAGATATGGGAGGGAAGAGGAGATAGAAAAAGCAATAGACAAAAAACCCAAGAGAAAAATAAAAGGAGGGAGACTAAAACAAAGTATTCTTAATACACTAAAGTTATGAGCTGTGAAAAATACTTGCATAGGCCTGGAACTATAAATATCAAATATTAATTTAACAATAAAACCACAAGTTCAAGTAGGATATATTTTGAAATAAAAGAATAATTCACCATTAGGAAATGTATTATGTAATTAGCTATTTTATATTAAAATAAAAAACATATTTATCTCCCTAAAATGGAACTTGATAAATACTCAAGATTCATTTTTTATTAAAAACAACAAAGAAAAACTCAATAAACTAGGAACAGAGGAAAATCTCCTCAAGATAATTATGGGTTTCTATCAAAACTCTCCCTCCATGAAGAGGAAAAGCATTGCATTCATTGTCAAAAAGAACATTTCAAGATCTATCCTGAAGTACAATGCTGTCAGTGATAGGATAATATCCATATGCCTACAAGAAGACCAGTTAATATGACTGTTATTCAAATTTACCCACCAACCACTAAGGCCAAAGATGAAGAAATTGAAGATTTTTACCAACTTCTGCAGTCTGAAATTGATCAAACATGCCATCAAGATGCATTGATAATTACTGGTGATTGGAATGCATAAGTTGGAAACAAAGAAGAAGGACTGGTAGTTGGAAAATATGGCCTTAGTAATAGAAACGATGTCAGAGATAGGATGATAGAATTTTATAAGACCAACGACTCCCTCATTGCAAATACCTTTTTTCATCAACAGAAACAGCACATGGACCTTGCCATATGGAATACGCAGGAATCAAATTTACTACATCTGTGGAAAGAGACAATGGAAAACTCAATTTCACCAGCCAGAAGAAGGCCAGGGGCCAACTTCAGAACAAACCATCAATTGCTCATAAGCAAGTTTAAGTTGAAAGTGAAGAAAATTAGAACAAGTCCATGAGAGCCAATGTATGACCTTGAGTATATCCCACCTGAATTTAGAGAACATTTCAAGAATAGGTTTGATGCATTGAACACTAATGACTGAAGACCAGACAAGTTGTGGAATGACATCAAGGACCTACAGCATGAAGAAAGCAAGAGGTCATTAAAAAGGCAGGAAAAAAAGAAAAGGCCAAAATGGATGTCAGAAAAGACTCTGAAACTTGCTTTTGAACATTGAGTAGCTAAAGAAAAAGGAAGAAATGATGAAGTAAAAGAACTGAACAGAAGATTTCAAAGGGCAGCTTGAGAAGACAAAGTATTGTATTATAGTGATATGTGCAAAGATCTGGAGATAGAAAACCAAAAGGGAAGAATATGCTTGGCATTTCTCAAGTTGAAAGAACTGAAGAAAAAATTCAAGCTTTGAGTTGCAATAGTGAAGGATTCTATGGGGAAAATATTAAATGATGCAGGAAGCATCAAAAGAAGGTGGAAGGAATACACAGAGTCATTATACCAAAAAGAACTGGTCAACGTTCAACCATTTCAAGAGGTAGCATATGATCAGTAACCAATGGTACTGAAGGAAGAATTCCAAGCTGCACTGAAGGCACAGGTGAAAAACAAAGCTTGAGAAATTGATGGAATATCAATTGAGATGTTTCAACAAACAGATGCAACACTGGTGATCCAACAGAATGCAGAAATTATCCAACAATATCATTAATTTCACATGCAAGTAAAATATTAATGAAGATCATTCAAAAGTGGCTGCAGCAGTATATTGACAGAGAACTGCCAGAAATTCAGGCCGGATTCAGAATAGGACATGGAACCAGGGATATCATTGCTAATGTCAGATGGATCTTGACCAAAAGCAAAGAATACCAGAAAGATGTTTACCTGTGTTTTATTGACTATGCAAAGGCATTCAACTGTGTGGATCATAACAAATTATGGATAACATTGTGAAGAATGGGAATTCTAGGACACTTAACTATGCATATGAGGAACCTGTATATAGATCAAGAGGCAGATGTTTGGACAGAACAAGGGAATACTGCGTGGTTTAAAGTCAGGAATGGTGTGTGTCAGGGTTGTATCCTTTCACCTACAACCTTCAGTATGGATCACACCTCAACATAAAGAAAACAAAAATCCTCACAACTGGACCAATAAGCAACATCATGATAAATGGAGAAAAGATTGACGTTGTCAAGAATTTCATTTTACTTGGATCCACAATCCACACCCACGGAAGCAGCAGTCAAGAAATCAAAAGATACATTGCATTGGGCAAATCTGCAAAAGACCTCTTTAAAGTGTTGAAAAGCAAAGACGTCACCTTGAAGACTAAGGTAAGTCTGACTCAAGCCATGGTATTTTCAGTTGCATCAAATGTATGCAAAAGCTGGACAATGATTAAGAAAAACAGAAGGATTGATGCCTTTGAATTGTGGTGTTGGTGAAGAATATTGAATGTACCATGGACTGCCAAAAGAATAAACAAATCTGTCTTGGAAGAAATACAACCAGGATCCTCCTTAGAAGCAAGGATGGGGAAACTGTCTTACATACTTTGGACATGTTATCAGGAGGGATCAGTCCCTGGAGAAGGACATCATGCTTGGTAAAGTACATTGTCAATCAAAAAGAGGAAGACCCTCAACGAGATGGATTGACACAGCAGCTACAACAATGTGCTCAAGTATAACAAGGATTGTGGGCATGGCGCTAGACTGGGCAGTGTTTTGTTCTGTTGTACATAGGGTCAGTATGACCCGGAACTGACTTGATGGCACCTAACAACAACAACAACATCAAAAACAAAGAGACCTGGTTGCACAGTGGTTAAGAGCTATGGCGAGTACAGCTACTAACCTAAAATGTCAGCAGTTTGAATCCACCAGCCACTCCTTGGAAATCCTGTGGGGCAGTTCTATCTTGTCCTGTAGGATCGCTATGAGTCAGAATCAACTCAGCTACAATGGGCACAGGTATCAAAAACAAATGGAGCCCTGGTGGTGCAGTGGTTAAGCACTTGGCTGCTAACCCAAAGATCAGTAGTTCAAACTCACCAGGTGCTCCATGGGAGAAAGACATGGAAGTCTGCTTCCATAAAGATCACAGCCTTGGAAACCATATGAGACAGGTTTACTCTGTCCTATAAAAAAAAAAAAAAAAAAAAGAGTACTATAAATTGGAATCAACTCAGCAGCAATGGTTCGTTTTTTGTTGTTGTTGTTGTTTGTTTATCAAAAACAAAAATATATTTAACAATAGAATACTGCAGGGATTCCAATTACAATAAGAAACAAAAAAAGTCACACTTTCAAATTATTTGAGATGTTTTGGTGTGTACGAAATCATTTTTGTAATTTTTCTGCCCAACATCTAAACACCATAACTGTGATTTAGAAATGCTTCACTAATTGAAGAGCACTGAAATGTCAAGAAATGCACTTTTCCTAACTTTGCTTACAATTATGGCATGTGCATGTAACACAGACCTGGCCAACCATATATACTCAAATAAGACCTTGAATCAGGAATCAGTGCAATGAAGCAGGACCAGAAGAGAAACCAGTATAGCTTCTTAAGGGACAAGATAGTTGTACTGCCTGTGGAAGTACCCAGTGCCAATACCACCCTAGTGCTGTCAGTTACAAGCTGTGGCTCCATTATGCAATGCTACAAGAGCAGTAGCATGCTTATTTGATGATTTGTTTTGTATTTGATTCTGGTTGCTTAGTTTCTCTGTGCCTGCCTATTTTCCAAATGTGGTTCTCTAATTTTTATTGAATTTCTTTTTTTTTGCCACAATCAACCAAAATCTGGTTTATTCTGTTGTTTGAAACTAAGTACCATGATCATTACACATAAGTTCTAACAAATGCAAAGTAAATACTAAAAAGGGAGGAACAAAAATCACCATTATTTGAAAATTATATGATTTTCTACATAGGAAATCCTGAATAATCAATAAACTATTAGAATGAATGGAATAATTAAGTAAAGTGGTCAGTTATAAGATAACACATAGGAAAAATACTTCTATAATTTATAGAAATAAATTGCATTTATTTTAAAATATTTCTTAAAAGATAAAAATAAAGCAATGATATACATATGAATATATATTTAAACCACCAGTCCTCTGTCAGTTTGTCTTATTGTGGTGGTTTGCATGTTGCTGTGATGCTGGAAGTATGACACTGGTATTTCAAATACCAGGAGGGTCATCCACAGTGGACAGCTTTCAGTAGAGCTTCCAGACTAAAACAGACTAGGAAGAAGGACCTGTGGTCTACTTCTGAAAAAATTGGCCAGCGGAAACCTCGAGAATGCAGCAGAACATTGTCTGATATAGTGCCTAAAGATGAGCCCCTCAGGTTGGAAGGCACTCAAAATACGACTGCAGAAGAGCTGCCTCCTTAATGTAGAATCAACTTGGATGGAATATAGCTTTTGGGATCTTCGTTTGCTGACGTGGAATGACTCAAAAGGAAAAGAATCAGCTACAAACATCCATTAATAATCAGAATGTGGAATGTGTGAAGTATGAATCTAGGAAAATTGGGAGTCATAAAAAATGAAATGGGACACATAAAAATCAATACCCTAGGCATTAGTGAGCTGAAATGGACTGTTACTGCCCATTTTGATTCAGAAAATCATAGGGTCTACTACACAGAAATAATGAAATGAAGAGGAATGGCATCACATTAATCATCAAAAAGAGCATTTCAAGATCTATCCTGAAGTACAACTCTGTCCATACATCTACAAGGAAGACCGTTTAATACAACTACTATTCAAATTTACACACCAACCACTAAGGCCAAAGATGAAGAAATTGAAGATTTTTACCAACTTGTGCAGTCTGAAATTGATCAAGTGTGCAATCAAGATGCATCAATAATTACAGGTGATTGGAATTTGAAATTGGAAACAAAGAAGATTCAGTAGTTAGAAAATATGGCCTTGGTGATAGAAATGATGTCGGAGATCACATGATAGAATTTTGCAAGACTAACGACCTCTTCTTTGCAAATACTTTTCTTCAAAAACATAAACGGTGACTATACATGTGGACCTTGCAGGATGGAATACGCAGGAATCAAATCAACTCCTTCAGTGGAAAGAGATGATAGAAAAGCCAGTATCATCAGTCAGAACAAGGCCAGGAGAGGACTGTAGAAAAGACCATTAATTACTCATATAAAAGTTCAAATTAAAGCTGAAGAAAATTAAAACAAGTCCACGAGAATCAAAGTACAACCTTGAGTATATCCCACCTGATTTAGAGACCATCTCAAGAACAGAATTGATGCATTGGACACTAATGACCAAAAACTAAATGAGTTGCAGAATGGCATTCAGGACTTCATACATGAAGAAAATAAAAAGGTCATTTAAAAGACTGGAAAGAAAGAAAAGACCAAAATGGATGTCAGAAGAGACTGTGAAACTTGCACTTGAACATAGAGTAACTAGAGGAAATGGAAGAAATGATGAAGTAAAAGGGCTGAACAGATTTCAAAGGGCAGCTAGAGAAGGTAAATGTGCAAAGACTTGGAGTTAGAAAACCAAAAGAGAAGAACACGCTCCATATTTCTCAAGCTGAAAGACTGAAGAAAAAGTTCAAGCCTCAAGTTGCAATACTGAAGGATTCTATGAGCAAAATATTGAATGACATAGGAAGAAGCATCAGAAGAAGATGGAAGGAATGCACAAAGTCATTGCACCAAAAAAGAATTGGCTAGCATTCAACCATTACAAGAAGTACCATATGATCAAGAACCAATGGTAATCAAAGGAATAACTGCAAGCTGCACTGGGTGAAAAACAAGGCTCCAGGAATTAATGGAATACCAATAGTGATGTTTCAACACATGGATGCAACACTGGAAGTGCTCACTTGTCTATGCCAAAAAATTTGGAAGTCACCTGGCCAATCAACTGGAAGAGATCTGTATTTGCGCCTATTCTAAAGAAAGGTGACCCGGTAGAAAGTAGAAATTACCAAAAAATATCATTAATGTCAAACACAAGTAAAATTTTGCTGAAGATGACTGAAAAGCAGTTGCAGCAGTATGTCAACAGGGAACAGCCAGCAAGTCAAGCCAGATTCAAAAGAAGATGAGGAATGAAGGATCTTGGCTGAAAACAGAGGATACCAGAAAGATGTTTTCCTGTGTTTCATTGACTATGCAAAGGCATTCAACTGTGTGGATCATAACAAATTATGAATAACATTGCAAAGAATGGGAATTCTAGAACACTTCATTATGCTCCTGAGGAACTTGTACATAGACCAAGAGGCAGTCATTCAACTGGAACAAGGGGACACTCATGGTTTAAAATCAGCAAAGGTGTGTGTCAGGACTGTATCCTTTCACCATACTTATTCAATTTGTATGCTGAGAAAATAATCTGAGAAGCTGGACTATATGAAGAAAAACACGGATCAGGACTGGAGGAAGACTCATTAACCACGTGCGACATGCCAGTGATACAACCTTGCTTGCTGAAAGTGAAGAGGACTTGAAGCACTTACTGATGAAAATCAAAGACCACAGCCTTTAGTATGATTTGCACGTCAACATAAAGAAAACAAAAATCCTCACAACTAGACCAATGAGCAACATCATGATGAATGGAGAAAAGATTGGAGTTGTCAAGAGTTTCACTTAACTTGGATCCACAATCAACACCCATGGAAGCAGCCGTCAAAGAAATCACAAGACACATTGCATTGATCAATTCTGCTGCAAAAGACCTCTGTCAAGTGTTAAAAAGCAAAGATGTCACCTTGAGGACTAGGGGCACCTTATCCAAACCACAGTATTTTCAATCGTCTCTTTTTTTTTCATATGCATGAGAAAGCTGTACAGTGAATAAGAAAAATTGATGCCTTTGAATTATGGTGTTTAACATACCATGGACTGCCAGAAAAATGAACAAATATGTCTTGGAAGTAGTACGGCCAGAATGTTCCTTAGAAGCAAGGATGGTGAGACTTCTTCTCACATTTTTTGAACATGTTATCAGAGGGATCAGGCCCTGAAGAAGGACATCACGTTTGGTAAAGTAGAGGGTCAGTGAAAAGGAGGAAGCCCCTCAATGAGTTAGATTGACACAGTGGCTACAACGATGGGCTTAAGCATAACAATAATTGTGAGGCTGGCATAGGACCTGGCAGTGTTTCGTTCTGTTGTACATAGGGTCGCTATGAGTCAGAACTGACTCAATGACCTAACCTAACAACATATATTTAAAATTGCGTAGAAGCTACGTGAAGAAAAAATTAAAATTTACCAAGACCAATAAAACGGAGAAGCACAGTAATATCCTGGATAAAAGGATTCAACATTGCCAATAGGCCAAACCTCTTCAAATTAATCTATACATTCAATGCAATTTTGATTTAAATTCCAAAGGAATTTAGTTTATCACGAGAAGGTTTTAAAGTTATTCATGAAGACCAAATCACAGCAATGGCCTATGAAATTTTGAGGACTATTGAAGGGGGATTTGTCCTATGAGTATCACAGTATACTCCGAAACTCTGATAACAGTGTGATCCTCATACAGGAAAAGACAGTTTAATAAAGAATAATAATAATAAAAAAAGAATAGACAGATAATAATTGGACCCACAGATACATCAAAATTTACTATCTAGACAATGTGTTATTTCAAGATAGTAGAAGAGACAGATTATCCAATAAATAGTTTCAGGAGCAACGGCCTATTCATTTTGGTAAATAAACATAGATCCTTATCTTATATACCATATTAAATTAAAAATGCCAAATGGATTAGAGTTCTAAAGATAAAACTGCAGAATTGTCTAGAAAGTGTAGAAGAATTTTAAGGCTATTTTTGAGATAGAAAAGGCCTTCATGTGCATAAAGATTAAGACCAATATAAAAGAAGACTGAAATTTTTTACTGCATAAAATGTGAAAGAAAATTTATACATGATGAGAGACACCACAAAGTAAAAACAAAATACAGATTGGGAGAAAATAAGGGCAATGTATCACTTAACAAGGACTAATACCCTTAATTTTAAAAGTGTGGCAATAAGTCAATACAAAAGATAAAGAAGCCGCTTGAAAAAAGTGTGAAGTGTTGGTGATTTGATGGATTAAGTTTAGTCTTATAAATTTGGGTAATAAAATAAAGTCTATTGCAGTTTCTCATTTTTCTTTGCTGGACTCCAAATATCACAGACCTTGGTTCATGGCTTCTGTAATGAGCTACAGTATATAAAAAAAAAAAAAAAAAACCCAGCTACAGTATAGACCAGAACTAAAAAGAACAGAGAGAGCTCACCATCAGCAAAGTCACTGGCACAGAGACAGCTTGAAAAGTGACCAGCAAGTTCATTCAGATCTTGGAGTCCATGAAAGAGCCAGATACAAAGCCAATGCTACAGGACCTCAGCATTTTCCAGGTTTCTGAGGCAATGAGTTACATTCTCCATCTGTTTGTCGCTTGGCAGGCATCCTTAGCCTAAGGAAGTGGGCTCTATTTATGTTCTTGGCAACACTTTAAAAAAGCATTTTGGAGGTGCTAGCCCCTTTGTTAGAAAATAAGTGAACAACATAGTGTTGGGCAGGTCAGGGCAATGGAGTGAGTATGAGTGGAGTTGGCCCCAGTAAGCTGGCAGAGAGGACTGGACAGGTTTGCCATATGGTGGAGTCAGAAGGATACAATGAAAGAACAGTAACTACCACAGCACCAGAAAGACAGTGCCATGGACCTTTATGCCACCGTGGTACCCTTTCCAGGGCCTCAGCAACACTGAGCAGGGCCAGCTCCACAATTTGCAGGACCTAATGCAATTTGGAAATGTGGGACCACTTGTTCAAAAGCAGGAAAAACATGTCATTAGAAGTCCTAAAACATAAAGCGTTTTCCTTTCTTCCATCCATGGCCTCTCTTTCAACTTGTCATGATGTTTTTTATTTACTGTTTAATGTTGTTCTAAGTAATGCCAAATAAAAAACAAACCCAGACTTGACAGGGAGAAGCTTTTTTTCAGAAAGAAAAGGGGTGAAAGGAAAGAGACTATTGTAGCAGTGAGTGAGGGGAACTTCTACAATAAGAAGAACACCCTGACTGTAAGATCTATCAGCATCTTCAAGAATTAGAGAAAAAGCATGTTTCTTTTAAAAGGACTGAGTAAACAAGGATTAAAAAAACAACAGCAGGTGTGAAGAAGTGGGATGAGCAGGTGACATTATCAGTTAGTAAAGTAGACTGTTACACACTGAGGTCAGCCTATTCTCTAGGAGGGGACCTTAATTAGGGGAGCCCTGGTGGCACAGTGGTTAAGGGACTGGCTGCTAATTGAAAGGTCAGAGGTTCAAATCCACCAGTTGTTCTCTGGAAGAAAGATGTGGCAGTCTGTTTTGTAAGGATTACAGCCCGGGAAAACCCTATGGAGCAATCCTACTCTGTCCTATAGGGTCACTATGAGTTGGAATCAACTTGATGGCAATGGGTTTGTTTTTTAGTTTTTTTTTATTTTAGCTCAGGTTGAGGGTGGTCCAAAGTTTAGAGACTTGGAGCAAGTAGAGAAGCCTAATCAAATTTTAATTAGAAAGTGTGTTGTTCTGATGGATCAGTGGGGGCAAGCAATTCAGTTACTTATTTATGAGGGGAACAGTGGGAACTTGGAGGGTCTGTGTCTGGGGTTGTCATAGTTAAACAAAGGGGCTTCTATGAATCTTATCTAAGTCACATGAAAAGGGTGATTATTTGTAGTAAGCCATTTTATTGAACACAGAGGGTGGGGAGATTCCTTTAACCATCACTGTTTTCCAGTATCACAGGGTTCAAATAAAATTCAACATTAACAGTAAAGAAAAATTAAAATTTTAATTTAATAGAATGAATTTTACCATTCATCTTTATCTTGTGTAATACCAGGTTTAAATGGAAATATAAGAGCATATGACTCATGTGAAATCACCAAAATTATGCAATTCATATCTCATAGCTCATACATGCATATGTATTTTGTTCTTATCAGATAAATGAATGCCTTTAGCAGTTGATACATACAGTGAATCCCTAAGGAGAAATATTATAAAAGGTGGTGATTAATTGAGAATGGAAACTAGAGGGTTGCTAAACTGGGCCAACTGGGTTGATAATTCCTAATTAAAAGAGTACTTTTATATAGCATCCGGGGTGACACAAACAGTTGCTGCTAACTGAAAGGCTGCCAGTTTGAACCCATCCAGTGGCACCAAGAAAGAGAGGCCTGGTGATCTCCTTCCATAAAGATTACAGCCAAGAAAACTGTATGGAGTTCAGTTCTATTCTGTAACATGTGGGGTCACCCTGAGAATCAACTCGATGGGAACAGGGTTTTTTTTCTTTTTTTTGATAGCAATGACATATTTACCACATGACAAAAAGCAGTAGATAATCATTGTCTTAGGATGGGCTCAGTTAGAGAAGCAGATCAACTATGAGTGACACAGAATTTTAGGGATTTGAACTTATACAATGTGGAAGCTGGTTAAACTGTCTCTATCAGGCTAACTTGTCCTATAGTCAGCAGAACAGGCAGATGGGAATGTCACTTCCTCAGGGAAGCTCATTCTGAGCTCCCAGAATACATTAGGTCCCAGCACTAGTTAGGAATTGTGTTTGTCTATTGGAAAGAGCAAGTGGAAATTATCGTAGCTTACAAAATACAGGAGGGTGGGGCCAAGGTGGCTAAGTAATCAGACACTTCCTGTGGTCCCTCTTACAACACAGACCCGGAAAAAACAGGTGAATTGATTATATATGACAATTGAGGAGCCCTAAACATCAAAGGCAAAGTTGAGGAATCAGACTGAGTGGCAGGGGGAGTGAGAGATGTTTTAGAAGCAGCCAGGAGTTGCCTGATCTGACTTGGCGGGAACTAGCATTCTGTAGACCTGATCCGCTGACAATCACAGTGAGGCAAGCAGTGGCGTTCAGGACGTGTTTTCCACATCGGGAGATACCGAGTGGCAGAGAGTCTGCTTAACCCTCCAGAACGAGTGAGAAACTGCCCTCAATCAGTGAAAGATAAGTACATGCGGTCTAACCTGCCTCACGGATCAAAAAGCACCCCATTTGGGAAAAACCTCTCTCCCTGCTCCACTCCCCACTCTGTACCTGGTCCTGGGCCAGCTTCCCCTGGGCCAGAAGTAGGGCCCATCACATGCCCTGAGTCATTCTCTTGGTCGGGGAGAGGGAACAAATTAACAAACAAGAAAAAATAATCTGCCAGCTCCCCTAAGCTGGCAACTTAGGGCAGGTACAGCTCCTTTGCCTAGGCATAGGCATAAGGGGTCCACAGACTTTGAATGCCTTTCACCCCTGCATAGACCTGTATAGGCCCATTACAACAGTGTAGGCCCTCATTAGCACAGTACAACAGGGTAGATACCTGAACTCTAACATCAACTGTATCAACTATATTGTGGAGAGGCAGGTTTATGACATTTGGCATCCCTCTGCCTATTATGCAGGGTCCTCACCTACATGGCCCCTGGACTCTCTATTACCCCAGAACTAAACCCATCCCCGAAGCCACCTCCTCAGACAAGATTAAACTGGACTATAAGACATAAAATGATACTGGTGAAGAGTGTTTTTCTTGGCTCAAGTAGATACATGAGACTAAATGGGCAGCTCCTGTCTGGAAGTGAGATGAGAAGGCAGAAGGGGACAGGAGCTGGTTGAATGGGCACAGGAAATACAGGGTGGAGATAAGGAGTGTGCTGTCACGTTGTAGGGAGAGCAACTAGGGTCACATAACAATGTGTGTATAACTTTTGCATTAGAAACTGACTTGAATATAAGTTTTCACTTAAAGCACAATAAAAAAAGCAGAATATTATTTCTCTCACATAAAACGAGTACAGAAGTAGGAAGACAGACTTCTCAGTATCATCAGAAGCCAGAAGTGTCTTTGTAAACTGTTATCCTAGCACCTGATTTCCATACTCAGGGTAATTGCAAGGTGAAATACGACTGATAGAGATTCTGTCACCATTTCCATGCCCCCCCCACCCCCGCCAAAAAAGTTGGATAGCTAGAGGGAAAAAATTGGGGGGTGAGGGGAGGTCTGAATTGCATCAGCTCCCATAAAGCAGTTTTCATGGACTATCATCACCATCTTCTTGCGCTCATTACAACTTCTTGCATCTCATGGGTCAGAATGTCATCATTTATATGCAGGAGAAGAAGGAAAATTTGTTCTTATTTTAGGTGCAAAAGCACCTTAATTAAAAATCAATATTATGGAGGTGGGGCCAAGATAGCGGAATAGCCAGAGGCTTCCGCTAATCCCTCTTACAACAAAGACCTGAAAAAACAAGTGAAACAATTATATTTATGACAAGCTAGGAGCCCTGAACATCAAAGGAAAAGTTAGAAAACAGACTGAGTGGCAGGGGGTGGGAGAGATGGTTCAGAAGCAGAGAGAGGAGTTACTGGACCTGAATAGCCAGGATCTCTCAGGCCCCATTCCCGGGAGTGACTGCAGCTGGCTGACAGTAGCATTCAGCTGCAGTTTCCTCAGGGAGAAACAGCCAGCTACACAGCCTACTGACACCTCCGGAAAAAGAGAAGAACTGCGCTCTTGGCAAAAGCTAAGTACTTGAGTATATTTTACCGCACCCCCTACACCCAAGTCAGCTTCTGTGGCTGTTGATTTCCCTAGGCCTGAGATAGGCTTTGCTGAGTGCTCTGAGCCATTTTCTCAGCCTTGAAGAAGGAATAAATTCACAATTGAAAAAGTTAACCTGCCAGCTCCACTAACCTGGGGATCTCAAGACAGCAGCGGCACCTGTCTAGGCATAAATGGTCCTCGGACTCTGAATACCTTTCCCCCCTGCATGGAGCTGTGTGGGCCTGTTTCAGGAGAATAGGCGCTTGTTGGCAGACTACAACTGTTTCAGCTGTGTGGTAAAGACGTGGGTGTTTGATACATGACACAACTTTGCATATTAAACAGGGTCCTCACCTACCCACATTAGGGTCCTAAGGGCTGATAGCTCCACTCAGGTTACCAAGCCACCCATGACAGGGTTCCAAGGATCACTAGTACCTCCCAGTCCTTACGACCAAAAGCATTGGGTGCCCATGGTCCTTCTGCAGAACCCACCCACCTATATGGTCTAGGGAACAGGGACATGCTTTCCTCACAGTTGGGGGATGGTTGTCAGCCCCCTGCCTTGTTCAGAGAGTGACCCCCTGCTGCAACCAGATACTGGTACTTACAGTGATCACCCCTGCCCCTCTAAGACTGTAGGACAGAGCCTGTACCACACACTTGATGACCAGCTACCTGGACACCTGAGCTAAATCTATACAAGAAAAGTAAATGGACTTCTAGGCTGATACTCCTTATATCAGCTCTAACCATCTGCTGACAGGATGTCAGAGCTTCAAAGGTGAAAATAATCAAGCTAGCTTGCTCAAGCAACCCGTTTAGGTGTATCAAAACAAAACAAAGCAAGAAGATAGGATACAGCAAGCAAAGAAAGTAAACTAATACAATAACTTATAGATGACTTGGAGACAACAGTCAATATCAAATCACATAAAGAAGCAGACCATGATCTCTTCAATGAGCTCTCAAGACCAAGAATCGAGGGATCTTCTGGATGAAAGTGCCTTCCTGGAATTGCTGGAGACAGAATATAAAAGATTAATATACAGAGCTCTTCAAGACATCAGGAATGAGATTAGAAAGGAGATCAGGCAATGCACAGAGCAAGCCAAGGAACACATAGAAAAAGCAAAGAAATGAAAAAGGTTATTCAAGAACATAGTGAAAAATTTAATAAGCTGCAAGAATCCGTAGAGAGACAGCAATCAGAAATTCAGAAGATCAACAATAAAATTACAGAATTAGATAACTCAATAGAAAGTCAGAGGAACAGCATTGAGCAAGTGGAAGGCAGAATTGGTGAGACTGAACATAAAGCACTTGGCACCAAAGTATCAGATAAAATAATTAAAAAAATGAAGAAACTTTAAGAATCATTGGGACTCTACCAAGAGAAATAACCTACGAGTGATTGGAGTAACAGAACTGGGAGGGATAACAGAAAATACAGAGAGAATTGTTGAAGATTTGTTGGCAGAAAACTTCCCTGATATCGTGAAAGATGAGAAGATATCTATCCAAGATGCTCATTGAACTCCGCATAAGGTAGATACTAAGAGAAAGATACCAAGACATATTATAATCAAATTTGTGAAAACCAGAGATAAAGGGAGAATTTGAAGAGCAATTAGGCATAAACAAAAAGTCACTTACAAAGGAGAGTGAATACGAATAAACTCAGACTTTTTTACTCAACAGAAACCATGCAGGCAAGAAGGCAATGGGATGACTCATGTAAAGACTTGAAGGAAGAAAATTGGCAACCAAGAATCATATATCCAGCAAAACTGTCTCTCAAATATAAAGGTAAAATTAGGACATTTCCCGATAAACAGAAGTTTAGGGAATTTGTAAAAACAAAACCAAAACTACAGGAAATACCAAAGGGAGATCTTCGGTTAGAAAATCAATAATATAAAGTATCAACCCAAGACTAGAACACTGGACAGAGCAATCAGATATCAACCCAGATAGGGAAATCACGAAAAAAGATTAAGATAAAAAAATGCTCTAAACAGGGAAATAGCAATATTATTATGTGAAAAAAGACAATATTAAAACAAAAAAGAGGGACTAAGAAATGTAGTCACAGATCTTTCTAACAAACTCTAACAGCATTGAAAAGTGAGAGAGACAGCTCCACAGAGTAGGAGACTTCAACACACCACTTTTGGTGATGGACAGAACATCCAAAAAGAAGCTCAATAAAGACACAGAAGATCTAAATGCCATAATCAATCAACTTGACCTCATGTGAGACGTATACAGAAGACTCCACCCCCAAAAGCAGCCAAGCATACTTTCTTTTCTAGTGCACATGGAACATTCGCTAGAATAGACCACATATTAAATGGTCATAAAACAAGTCTTAGCAGAATCCAAAACATCAAAATATTACAAAGCCTCTACCCTGACAATAAGGCCATAAAAGCAGAAATCAATAACAGAAGAAGCAGGGAAAAGAAATCAAACACTTGGAAACTGAACAATACCCTGCTCAAAAACAACTAGATTATAGAATACACTAAGGATGGAGTAAAGAAATTCATACAATCCAAGGAGGATGAAAACACTTCCTATAAGAACCTTTGGGACACAGCAAAAGCATTGCTCAGAGGCCAATTTATATCAATAAATGCACACATACAAAAAGAAGAAACGGCCAAAATCAAAGAATTATCCCTAGAACTTGAACAATAGAAAGAGAGCAACAAAAGAAACCCTCAGGCACCAGAAGAAAGCAAATGATAAAAATCAGAGCGGAACTAAATGAAATAGAAAACAGAAAAACAATTGAAAGAATGAAGAAGACTAAAAGCTGGTTCTTTGAAAAAAATAACAAAATTGATAAACCATTGGCCAAACTGACAAAAGAAAAACAGGAAAGGGAGCAAATAACCTGAATAAAAAATGAGATGGGCAATATTACAACAGACCCAAATGAAATTAAAGAATTGTATCAGATTACTACAAAAATTGTACTCTAACAAATTTGAAAACCTAAAAGAAATGGATGAATTCCTAGAAACACATTACCTACCTAAACTAACCCAAACAGATGTAGAACAACTAAATAGACCGATAACAAAAGAAGAGATTGAAAAGGTAATCGAAAAATTCCCAACAACAAAAAAAAAAACCCTGGCCCAAACGGCTTCACTGCAGAGCTCTGCCAAACTTTCAGGGAAGAGTTAACACCACTACTACTAAAGGTATTTCAGAGCATAGAAAAGGATGGAATACTCCCTAACTCATTCTGTGAAGCCACCATATCCCTGATACCAAAACCGGGTAAAGACACTACTAAAAAAGAAAATTACAGGCCTATATCCCTCATGAACTTAGATGCAAAAATCCTCAACAAAATTCTAGCCAATAGAGTTCAACAACATATCAACAAAATAATTCACCATGACCAAGTGGGATTCATACCAAGTATGCAGGGATGGTTCAACATTATAAAAACAATTAATGTAACCCATCATATAAATAAAACAAAAGACAAGAATCACATGATTTTATCAACTGATGCAGAAAAGGCATTTGACAAAGTCCAATACCCATTCATGATAAAAACTCTGAGCAAAGTAGGAATAGAAGGAAAATTCCTCAACATAAACAAAAGGCATTTACACAAAGCCAACAATCAACATCATCCTAAATGGAGAGAGCCCGAAAGCATTCTTCTTGAGATGGGGAACCAGACAAGGATATCCTTTATCACCACTCTTATTCAACATCGTGCTGGAGGTCCTAGCCAGAGCAATTAGGCTAGATAAAGAAATAAAGGGCATCTTTTTTACATTGGTAAGTAAGAACTAAAAGTATCTCTATTTGCAAATAACATGATCTTATACACAGAAAATCCTAAAGGATCCTCAAGAATACTACTGAAACTAATAGAAGAGTTCAGCAGAGTATCAGGAGATAAACACACAAAAATCATTTGGATTCCTCTATACCAAAAAAAAAAAATCAAAGAGGAAATCACCAAATCAATACCATTTACAGTAGCCCCCAAGAAGATAAAATACTTAGGAACAAATCTTATCAGAGATGTAAAAGACCTATACAAAGAAAGCTACAAGACACTATTGCAAGAAAGCAAAAAAGACCTACGTAAGTGGAAAAACATACATTGCTCATGGATAGGAAGAGTTAACATTGTAAAAATGTCTAGTCTATTGAAAGTCGCCTATAGATACAATGCAATTCTGATCCAAATTACAATGACATTTTTTAATGAGATGGAGAAACAAATCACCAACTTTATATGGAAGGGAAAGAGGCCCCAGACAAGTAAAGCATTACTGAAAAAGAAGAACAAAGTGGGAGATCTCACTCTACCTGATTTTAGAATCTATTATACCTCTGCAGTAGTCAAAATAGCCTGGTACTTGTACAACAACAGATACATAGACCAATGGAACAGAATTGAGAATCCAGACATAAATCCATCCACATATGAGCACCTGATATTTGACAAAGTTAAATGGGGAAAAGATTGTTTAACAAATGTGCTGGCATAACTGGATACCCATCTGCAAAAAAATGAAACAAGACCCATACCTCACACCATGCACAAAAATGAGGTCAAAATGGATCAGGGACTTAAATACAAAATCTAAAACGATAAAGATCATGGAAAAAAAAGTGACAATGCTAGGAGCCCCAATACATGGCATAAACAGTATCCAGAACATTACTAACAATGCAGAAGAGAAACTAGATAACTGGGAGCTCCTAAAACTCAAACACCTATGCTCATCCAAAGAGTTCACCAAAAGAGTAAAAAGATTACCTACAGACTGGGAAAAGTTTTTAGCTATGTCATTTCCAATCAACGTCTGATCTCTAAAATCTACAAGATACTACAAAAACTCAACTGCAAAAAGACAAATAACCCAATTAAAAACTGGTTAAAGGATATGAACAGACACTTCACTAAAGACATTCAGGTAGCTAACAGGTACATGAGGAAATTCTCATGATTGTTAGCCATTACCAAAAAACTAAACCCCTGCCGTTGAGCAGATTCCGACTCATAGCGACCTTATTAGCCATTAAAGAAACCAAACCCCGATGGAAATGAAAACTACAATGAGATTCCATCTCACTCCAACAAGGCTGGCATTAATCCAAAAAATACAAAATAATAAATGTTGGAGAGGTTGTGGAGAGACTGGAACACTTCTACACTGCCGGTGGGAATGTCAAATGGTACAACCACTTTGGAAATCGATTTGGTGCTTCCTTAAAAAACTAGAAATAGAACTACCATACAATCCAGCAATCCCACTCCTTGGAAAATATCCTAGAGAAATAAGAGCCTTTACATGAACAGATATATGCACACCCATGTTCATTTCAGCATTGTTTACAATAGCAAAAAGTGGAAGCAACCAAGGTGCCCATCAATGGATGAATGGATAAATAAATTATGGTGTATTCACACAATGGAATACTACACATCGGTAAAGGACAGTGATGAATCCATGAAACATTTCATAACATGGAGGAATCTAGAAGGCATTATGCTGAGTGAAATTAGTCAGTTGCAAAACGACAAATATTGTATGAGCCCACTAGTATAAGAACTCAAGAAATAGTTTAAACAGAGAAGAAAATATTCTTTGATGGTTATGAGAGTGGGGAGGGAGGGAAAGAGGGAGAAGGGTTTTCACTAACTAGATAGTAGATAAGAACTATTTTAGGTGAAGGGAAAGACAACACACAATACAGAAGAGGTCAGCACAACTGGACTAAACCAAAAGCAAAGAAGTTTCCTGAATAAACTGAACGCTTCAAAGGCCAGCATAGCAGGGGTGGGGGTTTGGGAACCATGGTTTCAGGAGACATATAGGTTAATTGGCATAATAAAATCTATTAAGAAAACGTTCTGAATCCCACTTTGGAGAATGGTGTCTGAGGTCTTAAACAGTAGCAAGCGGCCATCTAAGATGCATCAATTGGTCTCAACCCACCTGGAGCAAAGGAGAATGAAAAACACCAAAGACTCAAGGTAATTATGACCCCAAGAGACAGAGAGGGCCACATAAATCAGAGACTACATTAGCCTGAGACCAAAAGAACTAGATGGTACCTGGCTGCAACTGATGACTACCCTGACAGCGAACAAAACAGAGAACCCTTGAGGGAGCAGGAGAGCAGTAGGATGCAGACCCCAAATTCTCGTAAAAAGACCAGACTTAATGGCCTGAGACTAGAAGAACCCCAGAGGTCATGGAACCCAGAACTTCCGTTAGCCCAAGAGAGAAAGCATTCCCAAAGCCAACTCTTCAGACAGGGATTGGACTGGACTATGGGATAGGAAATGATACTGGTGAAAAGTGAGTTTCTTGGATCAAGTAGACACATGAGATTATGTGGGCATTTCCTGTCTAGAGGGGAGATGAGAGGGCAGAGGGAGTCAGCAACTGGCCAAATGGACACGAAAAGAGAGAGTGGAGGGAAGGAGTGTGCTGTCTTATTAGGGGGAGAGCAACTAGGCATATACAGCAAGGTGTATATAAATTTTTGTATGAGAGACTGACTTAATTTGTAAACTTCCACTTAAAGCACAATAAAATTTTTTTTAAAAAATCAATATTATGGGCTCAGTTAATAAAGAGGAAAACCTAAATATTATGTGTTCCTTTTTTTTAGATAAAAATTCATCCAGGTGCAAATTTTATTATTTTCCCCTCACTCTAAATAATATTGTAGAGCATTCCCTGAAATGCTCACAACCCACTTTGGAAGCCATTGGTTTAGATAAAAATATTTGAATGTGATAGATGATGACTAATAGTTTACATGTACTGATCCAAAGGTAATTCATTCTGTTACCTAGCATTTATTTATTAATGCAAATGCTGTGGTAGATTAATTAGAAAATGATTATAATGTACATACAATGAACATACATCACATTTCAATTTTTAATCATATTCTTGAATAGATATGAGTCAAAAGATATTAAGGAAAGATATTAAGGTATCCTCAAAAGCTGTTCATAGAGTTAAATATGTTATACAGAGTTAAATATGTTGATTAATGAATTAATGATCCATGTATGTGCATGTGTATACATATATATATAAAATACATACATATGCACACACATATGAGTCCCTGGATGGTGCAAACAGTTAAATGGTTGGCTCTACTAACCTAAAGGATGTTGATTTGGATTCACCCAGAGCTGCCCAAAGAACACAGCCATTGAAAACCCTGTGGAGCACAGCTCTACCGTAATACACATGGGAGTGCCATGAGTCAGAACTGACTCACCAGCAACTAGTTGTTTGGATATATACGTGTGTGTATGTGTATGTGTGTGTGTGTATATATATATATATATATATAGAATGATGCAGGAAGCATCAAAAGAAGATGGAAGGAATACATGGAGTCATTGTAGCCAAAAGAATTGGTTGACATTCAACCATTTCAGGAGGTAGTAAATGGTCAAGAACCGATGACACTGAAGGAAGAGGTCCAAGCTGCACTGAAGGCATTGGCCAAAAACAAGTCTCCAGGAATTGATGGAATACCAACTGAGATGTTTCAGCAAATGGATGTGGCACGACAAGTGCTCACTCATCTATGGCAAGAAGTTTGGAAGACAGCTACCTGGCTAACAAACTGGAAGAGATCCACATTTGTGCCCATTTGAAAAAAAAGTGATCCAACTGAACACAGAAATTATAGAATATCATTAATATCAAACACAAGTCAATTTTGCTGAAGATCATTCAAAAGTGGTTGTAGCAGTGTATTGATAGGGAAGGTCAGAAATTAAAGCCAGATTCAGAAGAAGATGCAGAACCAGGGGTATCATTGTTTATGTTAGATGATCCTGGCTAAAAGCAGAGAATACCAGAAAGATGTTTACCTGTATTTCATTGCCTATGCAAAGGCATTCAACTGTGTGAATCATAACAAATTATGGATAACATTTCAAAGATGGGAATTCCAGAACACTTAACAGTGCTCACAAGGAACCTGTACTTAAACCAACAAGCAGTCGTTCAAACAACACAAGGGGATACTGCATGGTTTAAAGTCACCATACTTATTCAGTCTGTATGCTGAGCAAATACTCCAAGAAACTGGACTGAATGCTCTTTAGAAGCAAGGATGCCGAAAATTTGTCTCACATACTTTGGACATGTTATCAGGAGGGACCAGTTCCTGGAGGTGGACATCATGCTTGTTAAAGTAGAGGGTCAGTGAAAAAGAGGAAGACCCTCAATAAGATGGATTGACACAGTGGCTGCAACAACGGGCTCAAGCATAACAATTGTGAGGATGGTGCAGGATCAGGCAGTGTTTCGTTCTGTAGTACATAGGATTGCTATGAGTTGGAACCAACTTTACAACACCTAACAACATATCAACATACATATATACGTATATACGTATGTATGAGCCCTGGTGGTGCAGTGGTTAATTGCTCAGCTGCTAACCCAAAGGTCAGTGGTTTAAACTCACCAGCCACTCTGTGGGAGAAAGATGTGGCAGTCTGCTTTCATAAAGATTACAGCCTTTGAAACCCTATGGAATGGTTCTACTCTGTCCTATAGGGTTGCTATGAGTCGAAATCAACTCGAAAGCAATGAATTTGATTCTGGGTTTATATATAACACAAATATGTTGAATATACACACACACATGCATATATTCATGTATTTATTCAACTATTTTTTTTCTTTCAAACTGAAAATGGATGTATTTAGAAAGACTAATTTAAATTCCTCCCAGGTCGATAGAGCTAACATTTTTTCTTCTGTTCATGATTGGTATATACGCTATCTGTAAAACATCATTTATTTGTAAAATGTTTTTGCTCAGCAAAGTTTATATAATATAATAAGACTTTGGAAACCATAAAGGAAATGTTCAATATTTGTGATGGTTAAGGTTGTGTGTCAGCTTGGCTGGGCCATGATTTGCAGTGGTTTGGCAGTTATGACGATTCTCAGTGCTTTGGCAGTTATGACGATTCTCAGTGGTTTGGTAGTTATAACGTAGCTTGTCAGTTGTATAGTGATGTAATCACTTCCATGATGAGATCCAATATAATGTGACGACCTTCACGATGGAATCTGCTGTGAGTAGCCTAGCAGTTGAAAGGGAGTTTCCTCAGGGGTGTGCCTGCAGCCAATATAGGTTGGCTTTTGGCAAGGATCTCTGTCTTTTGCCCACTCTGTATCCTGCAGCTTGCTCCTAATTGTCTGACCTCCAGTTCTTGGGACTTGAGCTAGAAGCTTGCCTGCCAATCTCAGAATTCATCAGCCTCCTTGATCTGAATCTTGGATTCACTAGTCCCTGTGGCTACGTGAATGAAGAGAAGCATCCAGCCTGACCCACAAACTTGGGACTTTACAGCCTCTACAACCTCATAAGTCATTTCCTTGATATAAATTTCTCTCTCTCTTTATATATATATATGTAGACACTTCACTGGTTTTGCTTCTCTGGAGAACCCATCCTAAGACAATATTCAAAGTTGATAAGTAAATATATTTTCCTTAAAATATTGCCAGAAATTTTTCTATAAATACTTAGCAAAAACATATTTTGGGGGCAAAATTAACCCCTGTATCATTTTAAAAGCTATATTACCTTAAAATTTCTGGAGTAATTTCAAGTAGTTGATTGTACCTGTCAGTGGTCTCACTTTACCTGTTTCCTATTTTGAAAAAGTTTATTTTTAAAGTGAAGTAGTTCAATATTAGATACCATTTTTCCTCAAGGAACTGAAATTCTAGACATACGTCTTTCAGTTTTACTTCTCTAATTCAATTTTATAGATGGGAAGACAGTAACATCTCCTGTACAAAAGAGGAGAAAGGCAGAGAAAAGAGCATGGGCTCTTACCAATCTGTTACTAAAGAAATTCATTGGTTGAATTTGTTTTCTTCCATTATTTCTGTTATTCTACTAATTTGATATACATTTCCATTAGAGTTAGTAATCAGGTTAACATCTCTACATTCATTGTTGTTGTTGTTAAAAAAAAAATCGGTTCCGACTCATAGCGACCCTGTGTACAACAGAATGAAACACTGCTGGGTCCTGTGCCATCCTCACAATCCTTGTTATGCTTAAGACCATTGTTGCAGCCACTGTGTCAGTCTATCTCATTGAGGATCGTCCTCCTTTTTGCTGACCCTCCATTTTATCAAGCATGATGTCCTTCCCCAGGGACTGATCCCTCTGGATAATATATCCAAACTATGTGAAATGAAGTCTTACCATCCTCCCTTCTAAAGAGCATTCTGGCTGTACTTCTTCCAAGACAGGTTTGTTTGTTCTTCTGTACTCCATGCTATATTCAGTGTTCTTCACCAACACCATAATTCAAAGACATTGACTTTTCTTTGGTCTTCCTTATGTATTGTTCAGCCTTCACATGCATATGAGTTGATTGAAAACACCATGGCTTGGGTCAGGTGCCCCTTATCCTTAAAGTGATATCTTTGCTTTTTAACATTTTAAAGAGGTCTTTTGCAGCAAATTTGCCCAATTCAATAAGTCCTTTGATTTCTTGACTGCTGCTTCCAGTAATTGTGGATCCAAGTAAAATGAAATCCTTGACAACTTCAATATTTTCTCCATTTATCATGGTGTGCTTACTCGTCCAGTTGTGAGGATTTTTGCTTTCTTTATGTTGAGGTGTAATCCATACTGAAGGCTGTACTAATAAAAAAAAAAATGTACTAATAGTAACTGCTTATTTGACAGCAATAGTAAAAATATTCTAAAAAATATTTTGAATTTCCCCAAGTTCGAGAGAGTCTGGTCATTAAAATCTATAGCTCTGTGTGTGTGTGTGTGTGTGTGTGTGTAATATATACAATTACAGAGTCTAGGAAACCCTATGGGGCAGTTTTACTCTGTCATATAGGGTCTCTAGAGTCAGAATTGACTCAACAGCACATAACAACAACCTATCTTATACATTTACCCCAAAATTCAAGGAAAGTAAACACACACACACATACAAATTATAATAGTTAACTTTCAATATTACATGTATTCATCAAATAGCTATGCAACTACATTCTGCATTGTGTATAAATGGACTTGGAATACAAAATTTTATTTTTCCCAATATTCTCATCTAATGGGGAATTTCACTAACATTATACTATATTAAAATAATTGTGTATCATTGACTATCAGTTTTTGGTATTATTTATAGTTATCTATTTATTGACCTGAATTGTAATTAATTTTTTAAATCCTTTTCAATAATTTTTCTAGAGTATTTTCCTCAATTTTGTCTTGTCTGCAGAAAAAAACATTTGGAAATTTTCAAATAACAAAAAAATAATGCCTTCTGGAAATAGAACCACATGAGATGGCTTTAAAATATATAAATACATTTCAAATCATAAATCTATATATAATATAGATAGATGGATAGATAGACAGGTAGGTTGGTAGGTAGATAGGTAGATATTCACATACATCCAAATATAGTTTCAAATTCATATACTGTAAGATCTGCAAAAGCCAGAAACTATGTAAGGCAGAAACCTGTCAGAGAAGGAAAACTCAGATATTGTCTCCTAAAACAAGCCATAGAAAAGTGGTAAGACTGTACTCTGTCAAAGGCAAAAAACTTGAAAGCAGGAAAAACAAGGCAGCTCCATTGAGTTCTGGCTCTCACAGGTTTCACTGTATATGACAAAAGTTTCAGTTTAATAAAGCTCTATTCCCCACAAAAAGAGATTTTAAAGGTCAGAAATCTTTGACTAAAAGACCAAATTTCATATGAAAAATCAAAATTCAGTGTGCACTACTCTTTAAAATATGAAACTACGTACAAAGCGTAAATATCAGAATTTTTTTGTGTGTGAACTGATCCGTAGTACCAAAATAGCAACATAATCCTGTCAAATAGCACCTGTTCCACCTAACATCTACCTTTCTCAGTCTAGTATCAAAACCTGAGTTTATTTCAACCCTTATCTTTCTCAAATAATACTATGTAATAAAAAAGAAATCAAAAGTACTTTAGTTTCAACTGATATTAGTTGATTTCTAAAGATTTTTTACTAGAAAATTTTAAACCATTGAAAATAATCATGTTTCAATATATAAACATTATTAAAAAAACCTTATAGCAAGGCACAATTTCAACACTATAATCAACTGTAGTTAATTTGGTTTAAAAATTAGGACTGAATATAAAATATTCTCCTTTAATATTTCTATATTGTATTTAAGCCAGTATTGACTGAGATTTTTATGGCTTCAGATTTTGTGTAGTTGTTTCTCTTAAGATTTTCTTATATCCAATACTTTACTATGTAATAATTCTGAACAAAATTCCAGAAAACTGGGACTGGATACACGTTTGCCTGTTTACAAAGGAAAATGTAAGCTGAAAGTTATAGAACACCATGACATGATTGGCATCATTGTCAAGCAAAATCCAGAACTGAAATGATTGTGGAAACTTCTAGAGAAAGAATTACCAAGAACTAATAGGGTTTACAAAGAAGAAGTCAGGGCAAACTTCAAAGCCTTTTCCCTAATATTATGAAAATCTAATAGGCATGATTGTTTATTTAATTTATGAAACTCCAATATTACCTCATGGAAATACTGGGCCGTATTCTATCTTCCTCTCCTAACCTCTTAAATATAGAGTCTAAATTGGGTGTATAAGTTCCGTCTCCCACAGGAAATAAAGAGTACTAACATCTGCCTCTGGCCTGATAATGTGGTGTTACTGACATATTACATAATTGTCTTAAGGAACCGCTGAATTAGCTGACAAATGACTAAGCCAAAATCCAAGTCACTGTTTTTGGCAGACGTGCTTAGGCAATCAAACGAACCATCTAAGCAACTGCATTCAATAGATATTTACTTACTCGGTAACTCATTTTGACAGCTGTACAAGGTAAAGAGTTATTAAAAATCAGATGTTTGAGCAGCCACACTGTAGTTCCTTCTTGGTTAAAAATCAACCGATGACATTTACCCTGAAAATTTTACTAACTTATCATATTTTTGGAGCCCTGATAGTGCAGTGGTTAAGGACTACAGCAGCTAACCAAAAGGTTGGCAGTTTGAATCCACCAGTCACTTCTTGGATACCCTATGGAACAGGTCTACTCTGTCCTATAAGGTCACTATGAGTCAGAATTGACTCGAGGGCAATAGGTTGGTTTTGGGTTTTTTTAGTGTTTTTACGCAAACATACACCTTTCACATTTGTTTGCCCACCTATGCCCTCCCCCTAAGGTATTTTTGTAAGCTCACTATGCTAATTTTTTTACGGCAATGTGTAAAAAAAAATTGGCATAGTGGTGCTGTGTTAGTTATCTAGTGCTGCTATAACAGGAATACCACAAATGGATGGCTTTAACAAACAGAAATTTATTCTCTTACAGTTTAGAAGGCTAGAAGTCTGAATGCAGGGGACCAGTTCCAGGGGAAGGATTTCTGTCTCTGTAGGCTCTAGGGGAAGATCCTTGTCATCAGTCTTCCCCTGGGTCTAGGAGGTTCTCAGCTAAGGGACCCCAGGTCCAAAGGATGTGCTCAGTTTTGAGCACTTCTTTCCTGGTGGTATGAGGTCCCCATCGCTCTGCTTATTTCTCTCTTCTTTTATCTCTTATAAAATAAAAGGTGATGCAGGCCACAACCAAGGAAAACTCGCCTTACATGGGATCAGACCTGAGTAAGATTGCTGCATCCCACCCTAATTCTCTTTAACATAACCTAATCTTGCTTCATTATCCAAAGGCAGAGATTAGGATTTATAACACAAAGGACAATTATATCAGATCACAAAATGGAGGACAACCACAGAATACTAGGAATCATGGCCTAGCCAAGTTGACACATATTTTGGGGGGACACAATTCAATCCATGACAGACGCTTATGAAAATACCTCATGAGGGGAGGACTGCGTTAGCAAACAAACATAGAAGTTGTGCATTATTTGTGTAAACATATAGTAAGTCATTAATTTCATGCTTTCTGCTGCAGTACTTATGATCTTAGACATTTGGTTATGAGGTACTGCTTTAGAAAAATTTTGTTCTCACCTGTATTACTATATACATACTCCTACAGCTTTCTTAAACATCCATGTAAAGACGTAAAGCCCCTTTATCTAGTCAATAATAAAAATTAAAAGCTTTAACATTCATGTCAAAATTTCAACATTTTCACTTCATATCTAATGTTCAGCAACATCATGATAAATGGAGAAAAGATTAAAGTCATCAAGGATTTCATTTTACTTGGATCCACAATCAACACCCATGGAAGCAGCAGCCAAGAAATGACAAGACGCATTGCATTGGACAAAGCTGCTGCAAAAGACCTCTTTAAAGTGTAGAAAAGCAAAGATATCACCTTGAAGACTAAGGTGCACCTGACCCAAGCCATGGTGTTTTCAATCACCTCATATGCATGCAAAAACTGGACAATAGATAAGGAAGACGGAAGAACAATTGATCCCTTTGAATTGTGGTGTTGGTGAAGAATATTGAATATACCGTGGACTGCCAAAAGAATGAACAAATCTGTCTTGGGAGAACTACAACCAGAATGCTCCTTAAAAGCAAGGATGGTAAGACTATGTGTCACATACTTTGGACATGTTACCAGGAGGGATTAGTCCTTGGAGAAGGATGTCTTGCTTGGTAAAATAGAGGGTCAGTGAAAAGAAGAAGGCCCTCAACAAGATGGATTGACACAGTGTCTGCAAAAATGGGCTCAAGCATAACAGTGATTGTGGGGATGGCACAGGACTGGGCAGTGTTTTATTCTGTTGTACACAGGGTCGCTATGAGTAGAAACTGACTCGACGTCACCTAACAACATCTGATATTCAATCCAGAATACCTGCCCTTGAGGCATCTCACAAGCTATGTATTTGATAAGCATCTCAACCTATCAGACACTAAACTAAGAATGTAAATAGCTAAGGAAATACGTTAAGGACATTGTAAACATCTGGTGTTCTAGATGTTGTAAACTGTAGTCTTATAACAATGTTCCACTGCTATTCATAAGGTTTTCACTGGCTAATTCTTTTCAGAAGTAGACTGCCAGGTCTTTCTTCCTAACAACAAAAACAACAGTCTCATAACAAGTTAACGTTCCAGAATAACATGTAACTGAACTCCAGTACATCATAGAAATTACTTTAATTTCCTTGTTTCAAAACAGGATTTAACAATTCAGAGAATACAATTATAGGCACATTAAAAGGACAAAAACCATTGATGTAAGACAGGAAAGAGAAAGAAACAATGAAAAAGAGAAATTAATATAAAAAAATCCTTTCATAATGTAGCACCTTGTATTATAGCTACTATTTTACTTATTTGCTGCTTCATCCTTGAATTGGATTATTAATTACATTCTCTTTGTGTGTATTTCACAGAAATCATTTAGAACATTGTGGATGCTTAAAACAGACGAATGGATAACCATAAGAATGAAAGAATTAAAGAAGTTTCAATGTAAATACAACATGACCTCATTTAGAGTATATTTCTAATTATGAAGTAAAAGCTTTTAATATGACTTAAAAAAATTCTTGCTCAGAAAGGCCATCCAGGACACAGGTCTCTATTTTTTTTTTTTTTTTGAAGACAAGAAACACATTTATTGGTAAGCATTAGTATTCTTTGCCACAGTTGCCAGAAGGTCACCAAATAACATTGGTTATTTACACACATCCTACCTGAGCCACCCAATGTCCTGCATTCAGGATCTGTGTTTGATACACAGTCCTCTCCATTAAGTCCAGGGGTGTCACCTTATGGTCAGGTGACTGATGTACTAAAAAGACTATTCTCTGCCCTTACCCATCTACTGTATATGATGTAATGGAGGGGGGCTGGGATAAATTCAGTAAAGCTCTTATTAAGAAAAGTAGAAATGCAAGGCACACAGCAGTACTCGGACTATAGTGATTGCAGAACCTTGCTGAACAGACATTGTGAATGCCCCCCACCATGGAGATGGGAGAAATTCCTTGTTTAGGTCGTAATTCTGCTCTCCGGGAGGGATATCCTTGCTTATTTTTCTTTATGTCCCCTGGCTCCATCCTCTGTAGGTTCTTCCTTGTCCAACACTCTACTTAACCACATTTAGAGTAGAGTCAGCATTGGAAAGAATTTCCTCCTTGGGGGTTGTACAACTTTTTTTTTTTTTTTTTTTTAACAAAGAGAAATTTATTTGCTCACAGTCTAGTAGGTTACAAGTCCAAATTCATGGCATTGGCTCCAGCGGAAGGCTTTCTCTTTCTCCGCCTTCTCATCAATGTTCCCCCTGCTTCCTCACGCAAGGACCCCAGATCTAAAGGATGTGCTCTGCTCCTGGTGCTTCTTTCTTGGTGGTATGTGGTTCCCACCTTCTCTGCTTGCTTCCCTTTCCTTTTATCTCTCTCTCTCTTTTTTTTTTTTTTTTAATTTTTATTGTGCTTTGACACAGGCCTCTATTTGTGGGGAACACCTGAGCAAGAAGTAGACCAAGGAAAGGGAGAAGAAAATAGACTGTAGGTCTAATTGCCTCCATGAACTACTACTTCCTTTGCCATGTGACCAGGGAATGGATGGTGCCTAGCTACCATTACTGAACATGTTGATCAAAGACTCAATAGATAGATCCTGATTAAAAGGAGGGAAAATGTGGAACAGAATTTCAAATTCTTATATAAACCAGACTTTTTGGACCCATTGAGACTGGAGGAACCTCAAATCTATTTCCTGAGATAATCTTTAAGCCTAGAACTGAAACTATCCCATGAAGTCATCTTTAAACTAAATAACAGTTTAGCTCAACTAGTAAAGAATGTTCACCTTGAGCACATGCTCTTTTAAAGAATTGTCTATCTGAGATCAAATTGACATAATAACTCTAAAATACAGAGAAAAAGTTTAGGGAACAGAGAGTCCAAGCTAATGGTGTTGAAACAATATGAGTAAAGATATCAAGAATGGTGACTGTCTTAGGCTGGGTTCTCTAGAGAAGCAAAACCAGTGAAGTGTCTATATATGCATATACAGAGAGATTTATTTCAAGGAAATGGCTCACATGGTTGTAGAGGCTGGAAAATCCCATGGATCAGGCTAGGCGTCTGCTGACTTACATAGCTGGAGGGACTGGCAAACCCAAGATCAGCAGGTCAGACAACAGGCCTCTGGCTCACAGGCTTCAGAGGCTGACAAATCCAAGATCAGCAGGTAGGCTGGTAGGCCACTTATTCATAGACTACAGAGGCTGACGAATACGAAGATCAGCAGGTAAACTGCTAGCTCAAGCCCCAAGAACTGGAGGTCAGATAAACAGGAGCCAGCTGCAGGGTCCAGAGTGAGCAAAAGCCCTCAAGCCTTGCCAGAAAGTCCACCTATACTGGATACAGGCCACACCCCCAAGGAAACTCCTTTCAACTGATTGGCTACTCACAGCAGATGAGGTGATCACATTATATCAGATCTCATCATGGAAGTGATTATATCATTATACAGCTTCCAAACTACATCATAACTACCAAACCACTGAGAATCATGGCCCAGTCAAACTGATACGCAATGCTAACAATCACAATGACATAATGCAAAGAATGTAACTAATGTCATCAAACTGTACATGTAGAAAATGTTGAATAGGTGTCTATATTGTTATCTTTTCTCACACACACACACAAAAAAATCCTGGCTTATGACTACAGAAACAAATATTTAAATAACTTATCTCTGAGTTGGTTTTTACAGCAAAAAATATGATAGTGTATCCAGCTCATCTGAAATCCACACCAACCTGTTCAAAAACAGACATAAGACCAGAGAAGGCAACCCCATTTTTTGCCATTTAAAATAACATTTCTTTCCAAGGAGACGGCTCCCCACTATTATCTTCCCGTAGTATTTTATTGAAACCTCTGGAGGTACTTAAGCTGAAGGCCCAGTATGATGGTTGGTTTGTCTGGCTAGCTACATTTCTATGATATGAGTTCCATAAAGGTAGCTTAACAGTACTGAGTTTATCACTAATTTTGCCAAACTTTGCCCCATCATTGCTACTACTACCGAAAACACCGTTTCTACCATATTCATCTTTTAAATTTCTATTTATCCTCTGAAACTAAGCTTGTACAGTCAGTAAATAATCATTGATGCCTATTTAGTGCCAAGAATTGTGGTTGCACAGAAAATATAAAATTGAATTTGGCTTTGTCACTTCACTAGGGAGGGATATTACTCTCTAGCTGGTAAGAGTGATAAGTAAACAATTTCAGAAGGAGTGTGATAAAGATGATGCTGAGAACACTTTGGTCACTCTGCAAAGTAGCACATAAATTGAACCAGCAGGTCATTCAAAGGTGAAGTTCACAGTAGCATATATCCTTGAAACTCTCCTCTTAATATTTTTATCATTTAAATGGAAACAGATACTATTCTTATAAATTTTCGAGGAAAATAAATTTCAGGGTGGGTCACCTAACGTGCTGGACAGTTTAAACAAGATCCAAACTATTTGTCAACAGCCTAGGGTGATGGTCCAAAATCAGTGTGGTAAAATTTATTGAGGACACTATGTCGAACAGGATGGATAGAGGACACCTATCTTGAAAATATTTTTAACAAAGAAGATATGTGATTTAAGTAAACAATTTTTGTGAGACATCATTATTATATGGCTGTCTAAAATTATACCATTTATTTAAAACTCAAAGACGAGCAAAACCAGAGAATATGTGTATTAAAACTTTTAAGGAAAACAAAGGAATGATAAGTACAAAATTTGGAACAGTGGTTAGTTAGGACGGGCACGTGGAGCAATGCAGGTGCAGTGGTGAACAGGAGCCAGTGTGGATCAGTATCAGGTTCACTGGTAATGTTCTGTTTCATAGATGAGGTGTATCGGCGTATGTGCATGTATGTGTGTGTATTATTTCAAATTTAAATTTAAAAACAATAATAACTTAAATCTATATGAGTCGTATCAGTCATGGTTCAAACAGAGAAGCAGAATATATATTCTCTGTGTGTGTGTTACAGGTCCCTGGGTGGTGCATAGTTTGTGCTCAGCTGCTAATTGAAAGGTTGGCATTCAAATCCACCAAGAGGTGCTGCAGAAGAAAGGCCTGGCAATCTACTTACATAAGATCACAACTACTGAAAACCCTACGGAGCTCAGTCATAGTCTGACACACGAGGTTTCTAGGAGTCAGAATTAATGGGTTTTTTTTTATATACAGTCATGCGTGGCTTAGCGTCCACAAAAGGTCTGTGAAATACGACACTGCGTGATTTGGACATTGCGGGAACACCGTATTACAGTGTATACAGCCATTCCCCGGGTTGCCCAGCACTGCCCAATATTCTGCCTGCCTGAGGAGCTGGAGCAGCCTGGGCACAGCGGCAGCCCACTGGACAAAGCCCAAGAGCTGTAACCTCGGGATACAGGAGGCCAGCTTTGCTGGGTGTGCAGAAGCGGAGCTATGCCAGCAGCCAGATCAGGACTTTTTCAGTGTCCCAGCACAGGATGAGAGGCACATGTGAGTGCGTGGAGACTGGCTGCGCGGGACTGGGTGCGTGGGTGCCATCCTGTTGGTTTGGCGGCTTCCTAATCATGTGCAGCCGCCTCCGCCACTGCCGCCCCTACCCCGGAGCCAAGTACCCACCAGCACCCTGGCTGCTCGGTGGGTGAATAAAGCCAGGAGAAGGGGAAAGGGGAAGCAGAGAAGAAGACACTGCAGTGATTGGCATGTGCCATGGAGCTCTCCTGCTTGTTCATTCTGGAGTTTGGGGTCTTTAAAACCGTTAAGGGGAAATAATAGACAAAAAGAGAGCTACTTTCCCATTAAAAAAAAAAAAAAAAATTATGAGACCACTGATGTGTATGCCATTCTTGTTCGAATGGATGTTATGCGGCGCATGACTGTTGCTACAGGAAATTGGGCAAACTGTATTGTTACAGGAAGCTGCGCAATTGTGGGAACTGGTTAGGCAGTTTGTGTAAGTCTGTTGTCTCTGCATCTGATGCTGGAATTCAAGTCCACTAGACAGGTGGTCAGGAGGGGAAGATGGATGTAAAATGCGGAAGATGAAGGGAAGGCTGGAACCCATAAACATGGGTTGCAATTCCAAGAGGTCGGACTGAAATCCACGTCAGTTTTTGTTGCCTCTCACCTTGGTGACAGGGATATCCTGCAGAATCTGGGCCCCTTTGTCACAGAGCTAAACATGTACCTGGCCAAGGAGTAGAAGAAGCTGAAGCCGGAATCAAGGCAAGGTAGAACAGTTGCAGGCCCAGCTGCTACTTCACCCCAAGGAGGTGAGTCAGCAGATCAGCAACAACACGTGTAAGCTACGGAAGAGTTCTTGCTTCCCTTCTGCCCTCCGAATCTCCCGAGTGGCTCCCTTGTGGCGCACCCTAACATACAAGAAAGGGAATTATGGAAAACGTAGCTCCAATCAGCCAAGTGAACACATTACAAAGCCAAAAGAGTGATGATGTACTGCTGACGTACCAGGCTACTTTAAAAGAAAGCATGTCATCTGTTTTCTCATACTTATTAATTTTACTGGATTTAGTAGAGAAAAGTCTACATTCAATTCTGGGTATTGCATTTTTAAGAGAGCATTGGAGCAAAGGAAATGTGATCTGAGAGTGCACTCACGATGACCCTGTAAGGAAGGTTCTGGTAACTCATTTAGCCTAGAAAAGAGAAGGCTAAAAATGAAACCATGATAACAATCTTGAGATTGGAAGAGGTAATAGGTAGGTTTTGGTTTACCGCAGTGGATCAACAGTTAAAATGTCACAGTAAGGTAGATTTTTGGTTCAATTTAAAGTCTAAAAATCCCTCTAGACCGCAAACTCTACAGAGGTAAGGATTATTGTGTGTGTGTAAAATTTTTAATTTCCAGCACTCAGTACATATCCAAGTATGTGTAAAGTGATCAAAAAATGACCAGTTAATGAATTGTTGGATTAATTGATCAATTAATTAATGGACAACAGAAGCAATTTTATAATAAAATAGAATTACTCAAAAAAAGATTAACACTACTTTTTAAGTTCAAAGCCCTGTTTATTTTAGAAATATTGTATAACATTGAGAATAATTAAGAAATACTACGTACCTGTAACCCCATCACCCACAGAAAACAGCCTTTAGTTAATATTTTGTCATAGTTTTGCAAAATTTTCTACATACATACTTATTTTTAGATACATAAGGAAATGCTTAAAGAAATAAAATTGAGATCATACGTAAAAATATATTGAACTACTTAACCTACAAAATGGGCTATATAGATATCTATAATTTGATTTTATTATGGCATGATCCATGTGCCATCTCTTCATAAGCATATGTTCTTTCAAGATTGTAAAAAAAAAAAAAGAGAGAAAAGAAAAAAACAGCTAATGAGAAAATTGTAAAATATAAGCAATTTCCATAAGAGATTCAGAAAATTTCAGGTTGAAAAACTGCAATTTAATAAAGTCATAAAAAGAGCACAGTGACTTAAAATAGTTTATGCTTCCTTGGGCAGCTTGAATGTATCTATTGAATTGTAAAAACTAGGTGTAAGATAAATAAAAGTTTCCATCGTCTCTGGTAGTAATGTCTATTAATGCCAAATAAGATGATAAACCAAAATACGAGTTCGTTCCTTACCTACTTTCAGTTGCTTTAGTAGTCACCATGCTTTCAGATGTGACTAATTCTATTTCATAGACAAAAGCATTGAAGATACAAAATACTGGTCACTTAGGAATGCTTATGGTTTTGCACACAGGTTATCTGGCATCCTTTGATCATCTCACATATTATAACCAATGTTTGCATCATAGGTAGCCTGTGTCTCTAGCAGCCACCTATGGATATAGTGAGAATACCAACCAATTCTTGTAAAGCTCAAGGATTCTGAAATGTTTTCCATTTTTTATAAATTAGTTCCTTCCTTCCTATTCTACCCTTGATTTCCTCTTGCCAAATTTTGCCAATCAGGTGTAAGTATAGGCACGAAAAGGCCACTCCCATGATATCTGCCATGCTGACTTCTCATACTCACACAAACCATATTGTACTTAGCTCATAACCCAGGGCTGCTTCTGCCCAGTACCCCAAAAGTAAGTTATTACTGTATTGTTATTAAAATATAAGAGGCGATATCATTTTCAAAATATTTCCTTAACAGTAATTGATTTTCAAAATAATTCCATAATATTCTATGTATTATCAGCATATTGTTGTTGTGTGGTGTTCAGTCAATTCAGACGCACAGTGACCCTATAGTACAGAGTTGAACTGCCCCATGAGGTAATCTTTATGGAAGCAGGTCACCAGGTCCTTTCTCCTGCAAAGCTGCTTGTGGTTCCAACTGCCAACGTTTCCAGATAGCAGCCAAGATGAGTTAACCATTGTATCACCAAGGCTCCTTTATTATTGTTAAAAATAATTGAAACTCAGGAATTTGAACATAAGGTTTATTCTGAGCAGTTTTTCTATATGCACAGAGGGAGGACATTGTGATTCCAAAAAAAGCAAATAGCTCAAAGAATTGGTCTTATAAAAAGAAGAAAACCAAAACCCATTGCCGTGAAGTCCTACTCATAGTGACCCTATAGAACAGAGTAGAACTATCCCATAGGGTTTCCAAGGAGCGGCTGGTGGGTTCGAACTGCTAATCTTTTGGTTAGCAGCCATAGCTCTTAACACAGTGCCCCCACAAAGAGAAAAGGAGGGAGAAATATAGTCTCCAATCTTAACATGATTGATTGAACCCTGCCTTCCCCCTTTGCTAAGGACACTGATACCAGTTTACTTCTGCCCTAAAGACTTCTGCCCTGGCGACTAATAATTTGGCCCTCCACCCACCTGCAGCCAAGAGACTTTTTGAGATTTAAATTAGGAGGTAAT
Source organism: Elephas maximus indicus (assembly GCF_024166365.1). Lineage (NCBI taxonomy): Eukaryota > Metazoa > Chordata > Mammalia > Proboscidea > Elephantidae > Elephas > Elephas maximus. The sequence continues at coordinate 53,003,789 of NC_064820.1, forward strand.
GGTTTGACAACTATCCTGTTGTAGCAGGATAAGACAAATTTACATTGCTATTTTTTTTTATAGAGCAGTTTCTGGCAGGCTTTTGCAGTTTGGGTCAGTTTTTTTTTTTTTTTTTTCCTGGAATCAATGCAAATTTTATTTTTTGAACATTTTGTTATGCTTTAGGTAAAGGTTTACAGAGCAAATTGGTTTCCCAATCAATAACTTATATACAAACTGTTCCATGACATTGGTTGCAATCCCCCCTCTCCCCATTACCACCCTGAGTTCCCTACTTCCATTCCTCCGGGTTTCCCACCCCTTCCTGTTTTCTCATCTTTGCTTTTGTGTAGATGTTGCCCTTTTGGTCTCATATAGATGATTGTTTTAAGGAGCACTTTCCTCATGGTGCTGTTGCTTATTTTATAGGCTTGTCTGTTATTTGGGTGAAAGGTTATCTCTGGGGGTGGTTTCAGTTCCAAGTTAGAAGGGTGTCTTGGGGGTTCTTCCAGCCTCTATAGGACCAGTAAGTCTGGTCTAGTTTATAAATTCGAGTTTTTTTCTACAGTTTTTTCCCACTCTAACCGGGACCTTTTATTGTGATCCTGGCCAAAGTGGTTAGTAGTGGTAGCTGGGCACTGTTATAGGGCAGGGCTTCCCAGCTCGGGACTAAGCCCTGCTTAGGCTCTTAACCTCTTCTGACCAAGAATGACCAGAAGAGGCTCAGAAGTTCCACAGGAACAAAGGTTTATTAGGGACAGAAAGAAAGTAAAAAGGCTTGCAAGGCAGAGATGGAGAGGGGTTTCCACCTACGCTAGCCTCCAGTCTCTCTTCGACGAAGAATTTCCTAGGGTTTATAAAGGTTTTCCTCATTTATTAGATGAGTGGAGATTTCCAGGAGAAGGGGAGGCATTATGAAAATCAAATACACACGCAGTTGGAATTCAAGATGGATTTCCTCGCAGGGGTTTTTGGAACTAAGATGGAGTCTGTCGAGAGGACTGCTGGGGTGTCAAACAGGACTTATTCTGGGATGTTGCACATGCGTGATGTCTCTGGATCCTGGTTCGAGTCCCAGCAAGGGATCTTTGTTCATGATTATCTTACGTGGGCGATCATTCATAGGATACCTTGATTGTTACTACGCATGCTCTGCACCTGGTGGGAGACTTGAAAAACAACTCATGAGGGTTATCAGTAATTTATAGCTGGTCAAGCATGTACAGATAGGAAATATGGCCCTTATCTTATCTAAGCACCTAGTTTGTTAGTCACAAGTAGTCCTCGAGTATCAGCAGTAAAAGTTATATGGTGGTCTGCGTTTAGATTCCAAGAATACTGAATCAGAGGTTACTTAATTATAGCTAATCAAGCACACAGGGCCTTGGAATGTAGCCCTTTATCTTGTCTGAGCACCTAGTTTGTTAATCACAAGTAGTTCTCAGGTGCTAGGAGTAAAAGTAATATGGTGGTCTGCACTTAGGTTTAAATTCCAAGAATACTGAGGCAAAGGCCTTTTAATGATAGCCAGCCTGATCTCTTGCCCTTCTCACTATCTAGTTCTTCTGGTCTCAGGCTAGTGGAGGCTGTGGTTCCTGTGGTCCATCAGTCCTTTTGACTAATTGCTTCGTTGAGTCTTTGGTTTTCTTCATTCTCCTTTGCATCAGCTGGAAAGAGACCAATAGTTCTATCTTAGATATCTGCTTGCAAGCTTTTAAGACCCCAGATGCTACTCATCAAAGTAAGATGTAGAATGCTGTCTTTATGAACTGTTATGCCAATTGACCTAAATGTCCCCCAAGACTACGATCCTTAACCTTCAAGACCAGTAACTCAGTTCCATGAGATTTTTGGTTATGTCTAAGACCGATAAGCCACATCATGATATCCAACTTTCTATATTTTGCCAAAATAATGGATAAAGTCATATTTCACTGTTGATTTAATTTGCATATTTTTGTTTACAAGGTAAGTTGAACAACTTTCCACAGAGTTATTGGCCATTCAGTTTTCCCTTTATGGAAATTGCCTATTATTCTTCTTTGGTCTTTTTTTTTTTTTTTTACTGAATTTCTTGTCTTTTCACATTGACTTTCAGGAAGTCCTTGCGTATTCTAGATGCCAACCCCTTGTTTGTCCCACACATTGCAAATATCTTCTCCGAGTTTGTCAATCATTTATTAATTTTATCTCTGATTTTTCTTCATGAAGAAAAATCTTTAATTTTAACATAATTAAATGCTTCCTTTATTTCTCTCTCTCTGTCTCGCTCCCCCCACCCCACCTCTGTATCTCTTTTAATGGTTTGTCCTCTTATATTCTAGAAAACTTTCTATTTCTTCAAGGTAGCAAATGTATTCTCCTGAATTTTTGTTTGTTTTTACATTTTACTTTTCACTTTGATGTTTTATACATCCGGTATGTCTTTATTTATGATATAAGGTATGGATCCAACTTAATTTTTTCATATCAGTTTCCCAGTGCCCTCTACTAAACAATCTATCTTTTCCCCACTTATTTATATGTCAATTTTAGCATGTTTCAAATGCATATGTGTATATGCACTGGGTATATGTATTGAGTGTGTATTTCTGAGATTACCACTATGTTCCTTAGTCTTTCTGTTTGTAATGAATACCACATTAGTTTCATTATTAATATGGCTTTGTGCTATGTCTGATGCCTTACATACAGAATGTGTCCCCATTTTTTGCTGCTCTTTAAATAAAATGAGTAAAGTATTCACAGACCTTTATTCTTCCGTATATATTCTAAATTCAATTGCTAAGTTCTGTAAAAGGCTCCTTAAAAGAGCCTGCTTGAATTTTGATTGAAAATAAGATAGCATCTCCTTGAAAATATTGACCATGCATATTTCAAATTCTTATTCTGTCTGGTCCATTAATCCCACTGACTGTAGGTTTTGGTTTGTTGCCTTTCCTTTATAACACTGGCACTATTCTTCATCTCCTCATTATTTTCCTGTGCAGTGCTATAGGGGCATTAGCTACCTTGCTAAGTAATATGTGCTCAGGGGGAGGAATTCAAATCCAGGCCCTAGTTTGTGCCCCACCTGGTGAATATAGAAATGGGGGCAATGCAGAGAGCCTCTGGTTAAACAATCAAGATTCAACCCTTCCCTTTTTGTTTGCACCGTTCCTTCATCACCGGTGTGGCTGGAGGACAAGCTGTGGACCCTGTCTTCCTGCCCCCGTGTCATCCAGCCTCAACCAAATTACTCCAGCAGTGCCCTGATGTTACTGCTGTTTGCTAAGCCAATGCAGTTACTCTTCCATTTGGGGCTCAGCCTCTCCCTTACACTGTTAATAGTGGTACCAGTAGGTTCTGTTTATTAGTTCAAGTTATTCAGAAAACATCATAATTTGCAGCATCGAAAGAACAAAAACAAATTTTTAGGTTTGTTTCCCAAGATGTGTTTATGAAACCACCTGGGAAATCCCTGGCTTATCAAGCAATGCAGTAGAATTAAGTTAGGAAATTTATCACCAAATCATGCCAAAAGAAACATCTTGTTCTCTCTCATAGCTCAGAAAGTGATTCTATACACTGTTGTTTGTAATAAAGTACACACATTTATAAAAAAAGTTGTCATCATGGGAGAAGTACAGTGCAGACTTGAAATTCTAATCATCTGGATTTGAATCCTGTGCTACCATTTACCTACTGAATAATTTTGTACTAATCATTTAACCTCAGTTTCCTCATCTATACAATAGAGACACTGATAGTATTTACCTCGTAGAGTTGTTGTGAAATTAAATGAGTTAATATTTATAAAGTTCTTAGAACTGTGTCTGACTCATAGTAGGTACCTCATAAATGTTAACAACTATTCTTATCATGGTTGTTTCCAGAGGTTCCAGGACCTTGAAATTTCTGATTCCGGAAACCCACTAACTACTGTTAAGGACCTTTTTTTCCCTATTTTCTGCCCTCTAGTGGTAATTTCAAGTATGACTTCATTGATTTTATGCGAAATTCTTGAATAATAACCCATTTTGGGTATTAACCTGGGAAACCCTGGTGGTGTAGTCGTTAAGTGATAGGGCTGTTAACCAAGAAACCAGCAGTTCGAATCTACCAGGCGCTCCTTGGAAACTCTATGCAGCAGTTCTACTCTGTCCTATAGGGTTGCTGTGAGTCAGAATTGACTCCATGGCACTGGGTTTTTTTGGTTTTGGTGTTAACTTAGTACTATTAAGTTCAAATTGTTTTTTGTTTCCTTTTAAGTTTGTTCTTATAAATTTATGGTCACAAGCAATTTGCAACATATCTTCATGGATTTATTAAGGAATAGTTTGGGAATTGTTTTGCAGAAGTAATTTTCTCTTCAATGTCATTCATTTCACTGAGAACAGCTCTAAAGCAATCCTTTCTTCTCTAGAAACAAGAACTCTTCTTTACTTTTACCTGACCTTACCTATGAGCTCTCACCCCACTTTAAGGCCTATGAAAATTACAAACCATTTTTACATGAAAATTATTACTTCCCTTCCTCCTGAAAAGTAGCATTCACCTCCAAGAAGAACAATCTTCTTAAGACAGAAAGGTAGGGTAGCCATTGAAAGATTTAATCAAAGAATGATTAAAAAATGATTACTTAAATCTATTCATTGCTGTAGGAAATCATTCATCTTCCTGTTCTCTTACCATACCCCCATTCCCAATATGCTTATTTAAAAAACCCAAAAAAACCAAACCCATTGCCATTGAGTCGACTCCAACTCATAGTGACTGTATAGGACAGAGTAGAACTGCCCCATAGGGTTTCCAGGGAGCTCCTGGTAGATGTGAGCTGCCGACCTTTTGGTAAGCAGCTGAACTCTTAATCACTATGCCACTCTGAATTTAGACATAAAACAATGTTTTGATTGTTCTGTGATGAAGAGAGAAATTGTCAGTGTAAACAACCACCAACCAGCCCCTCCACATTCCCCTTTCCTCAGTATCAGAAAGATGAATAATAGCAAAGACCTAACTGGAATTTTGTGTGTGTGTGTGTGCTTTAGGTGAAGGTTTACAGAGCAAATTAGTTTCTCATTAAACAATTAATATACACTTTGTTTTGTGACATTGGTTGCCAACCCCAAGACATGTCACCACTCTCTTCTTCCTGACCTTGGGTTCCCCGTTTCCACTCATCCATCTTTCCTGCCCCCTCCTGCCTTCTTGTCCTTGATCCTGGGCTGGTGCGCCCATTTAGTCTCATATACATGGTTGAGCCACTTGTACTATTGTTTGTTTTATGGGCCTGTCTAATCTTTGGCTGAAGGGTGAACCTCAGGAGTGACTTCAGTGCTGAGTTAAAAGGGTACCTGGGGGCCATACTCTTGGGGTTCCTCCAGTTTCTGTCAGACCAGTAGGTCTGGTCTTTTTCTGTGAGTTAGAATTTTCATCTACATTTTTCTCCAGCTCTGTCTGGGACCCTCTATTGTGATGACTGTCAGAACAGTCAGTGGGGGTAGCCAGGCACCATCTAGTTGTGCTGGATTCAGGTTGGTAGAGGCTGTGGTAGTTGTGGTCCATTAGTCCTTTGGACTAATATTTCTCACGTGTCTTTGGTTTTCTTCGTTCTCCCTTCCTCCAGACGAGATGGGACCAGTAAACGTATCTTAGATGGCCACTCACATGCTTTTAAGATGCCAGACACTACTCACCAAAGTAGGATATAGAAAACATTTTCCTTATAAACTATATTATGCCAATTGAGCTAGATGTCCCCTGAGGCCATGGTCCCAAGCCCTCAGCCCACTAACTGGAATTCTTAGAGCAGATTTTTGGTGCCTCAGGAACAGACTCCTCATGTTGTTGTTGTTAGTTGCCATCAGGTCAATTCCAACTCATTGAGACTCCATGTGTTACAGAGCAGAACTTCTCCATAGGGTCTTCTTGGCTGTAATCTTAACAGAAGGAGATTGCCAGGTCTTTTCTTCTGAGGTACTGATGGGTGTGTTCAAACTGGCAACCTTTAGTAGTCTAGCACAAACTGTTTTCACCACCTGATACATATGAAAACAATATATGAATCTAAGTTATAAGTAATGATAATGACAAAGAACTCAAATAGAAAAAAGTCTTAGCAAATAAATCAAGGATTGGAGGGATTGCTAGGCATATGCTGTTTGAGATAATATTGCCAGAACTACATGTTGAAATGTTCTGTGAGCCTACCTAACCAGATTTTTAAACTTTGGCAATGAAGTTCAAAATTTTCATCACAGCTAATACCCCAGCAGTATTAAGTCAGTAATCGTAATTAGGCTTGAGGTTTACAGGAGATAGAATGAAGAGAAAATAAATAGAGGAATAAATAAAAATGAAGAAGAGGTTAGATGGGAATAAATATGACTTAGATTTACGCCCAGTTTTGCTTACAAATTACAGTGACTCAAGAAATGTTATATAGTCCATATGATATTTCCTGTAAGCATGCATGCTGGTCAATCATATTTACTAGAGATGAATATTCAGTAATGTACCCATTCAATATCTTACCTAACACTTAGGAACTGATCAAAAAATAAACGAATAAAAAAGGTGTAAAATATTTGTACTTTTTTTTTTTTTTTTACATATTTTACACCAGAGCTGTTCATATAGAGTTTTAAAATACCTTCTTGGACCATACAACTTCGGCATATAAATATATCATATAGAGGGCTATATTAAACTGCAAGAAATTAATTGAGTTATCTGTAAGACCTTGCACCTTATATTTATAAACCATGAAATGGAGCCAGAAAGGGGAATTGAAGATGAACTATACTTAGTAATAAACTACAAGATTTAGTGAGTGGATCAAGTATTCAAAATATGAACTTGAACCATGTAATTTATCCATGCATTATTTTGCCCTTGATCAGGATAAAGCAATAAATATGTGAGAAGAAAAGGACCTCTGGGCTTAACAAGTCTGTTCTGTTTGACTGATAGCATTTACTTCATGCTCCCTAAAACTTCCTGTAAGTATTTCTTCTTTGAATTTGGAGTGGAAAAACGCTTACCATAAAGAAAGTTTTATTACCTTCCCTTCTCTGGGTTAGTGAAATAACTAAGACATGTCCTTCTGATGTCAGAAAATTTGACAGCATTACTTGGTAGATTGTAATCACTGCCTTAGAGTGGGAAAGAAAAGAGTAGAATAAAGAGAGAGGTTGCTTACTTGCTTCAGAACAGAGTTACTAGGGTAACATTAAGAATGGACAGCCATGACCATTCAGGGATATACATAAACTTGACACATAAGCAGCTGTTATTGGACACCAACATCTGGAATTAGAAATCAGAAATCAAATATCTTGGTATCAATTCATATCAACTTTCTCTAAATTTCAAATTCTACATAAATAATTAGGGTAAGCTAATATAATTGTGTTAAATTTATATTATATAGTAAAGCTTATTTGATACACTTAATTTACTTTAAATCCAACAGGTGGAAGAGTTAAGCAAAGGCAAAAAACAAAACAAAACAAGAAAACCATGAAGTTTAAATAATTGGAGAGAACTCAAGTGGGCAAATCTAGTTAAAATAAAAAAGTTAAAATGAAGTATATGAGTTCATCCATTCAAAAACTTAATTAAGTGGTTGTTATAAGCAAAGGGCTGTGCAAGTACTGGAGACAGAATAATGGAAAAAAAAGGCTTTGCTGTACAAAAGGACAGTATGGTGGACAACCTACTTAAAAATAGTGTGTAAGTACTTTGGTGGAGTCAAGAATAGAGTTCTTCAGAGAACTTGTCTTGAGGAGTCAGGAAAGATTTACCAATGGAGACGCCCTCTCAGATGAGTCCTAGAGGATACGTGGGGGTTAGACAGGGGATGAGTTGAGAAAAGATGTTCCACACAGAGGGCAGAGCATGTGTAAATGCCAGGAAATAAGAGAAAGAATCCACAAACACGAGTGAATGAGTAGATTTAAGTAGCTAAAAGTAAATATGGCTGGAGATTAGAGTGGTGGGGGTATGAAAGAGACTGTCCCCCCCTCCCCAAAAACACCAAACCCATTGCCATCCAGTGGATTCCAATTTGTAGTGACCCTATAAGACAAAGTAGAACTGCCCCCATAGGGTTTCCAAGGAGCGCCTGGTGGATTCCAACTGCCGACCTTTTGGTTAGCAGCCATAGTTCTTAACCACTACACCACCAGGATTTCAAGAGAGTGATGAATAAATCCAAGATGAAGGACAAAAACTTGGGCCAGAGCCTAAAATGTGGCCTAGGGTATGCAAAAGAGTTCATGCTTTATCACAAGGGAATGGGAAAGTATCAGGCTTTGTTTTGAAAAATGGATAGGAATAAACAAGACAGGATAAAACAGAAACGAATCTATTCAAAAGTTATTAGGAGGCAAAATAGAAGGAACTGAAAATTACTTCGATGTGTGCTGCAAGAGAGGAAGAGGAGATGTGAAAGATGAAATTCTTATTTGGACCATGGACAGCTCAGTGAGTGGTGCTGCCCTGCCCCTCAGATAGGAAACAACAGAGAGAGGTGGTCTCTTGGAAGAAGGGCATATGTTCACTGAGTGAAAATCCCCTCCGCCCTAATTTATTGGTAACTTAAATCTCTGTTCTAATTGAATAAAACCATACCACACTAAGATCTTACTATATGCAAGGCTTGGTCACTTAATTTACCAGAGAACCCATTGCCGTCGAGATGATTCCAACTCGTAGCAACCTTATAGGACAGAGTAGAACTGCCCCATGGTGTTTCCAAGGAGTGCCTGGTGGATTTGAACAGCAACGTTTTGGTTAGCAGTCATAGTTCTTAACCACTACGCCACCAGGGTTCCGATTTACCACAGGCCAAGAAGTAAAATATAAATCACAGTACAGACTATAGTTATTACGTCTACATTTCCACAACAGAGAACCGAGACAATAAAAGGAGGGAGGGGCTATAGAGAATAGAAACCAAAACGATCAAGAAATAAAACAGAGACAAAAGAAATAAATTCTGTGAACAGAAAAGAAGATAAAGATGTCTAAAAGTAGGGTAATCAACAAGATAAAATATATAAATATTTAGAAAGTGGAAAATGAACAGAAATTTTTTATTAATCTACATTTTGAAAAGATACATAAAAAAGACAATAGGAAATACCAGACCTCAAAAATCTAACCACCAGACACATACGTACGTGTGGTTGTTAATTTAATTTTTAAAACATGTTATGCTTTTCTCTCTGTACTTTAATTGCATTTTTCAGTCATTTACATTTTTAATGTGTTTTACCTGTTTCATAATTCTGAAATGGGAAGAGTCTTCACTTTTTCCACCCAGGTAATAATTCATGCTATGAAACCTGTAAATTTATACAAAAGAAGAGCAATGAGGAACTTCTAAAGTTTTCTGCTTTCCTCTTCTCTGCTCCGGAAACCACACAGTTTCAAAACAATTTTTTTTTAACTACAAAAGTGTCTAAGTTCTCTAATAAACATTTGACATTGTAATCGTTGAAAATTAGTGCAATGTAAAACATCATATATTTAAAAACTAACAGTTGTTGTTCTATTCTTAATAAGATTCTATATGATCAAATAAACAAACATACCAGTAAATTAGTTGCTGTCTAGTCGATTCCAACTCATGACAACCTCATGTGTATCAGAGTAGAGCTGTGCTCCATAGGGTTTTCAGTAGCAAATATTTTGAAAGCAGGTCACCAGGCCTTTCTTCCAAGTTGCCTCTGGGTGGACAAGAACTTCCAACCTCCAAAGGCAACTGGTTTTGCGTCTGAAAAAGACTTTGATACGCAACATCCTAAGGGACCCCGCTGGAGCAAATGTGACTTTAATTTGTTTCCTTTGGCTTCTCAAGCTAACAAAACCATGTCATAAGCATTCAGAGGAAAGAGACAGAGTGATACAAAAACCTACCCATTGGCAAATATTTACTGCATACCTATTGTGTCCTCACTGTTGTGGTAGGTGCTCTGGAAATCCCTAATGGAGGACTACCTTCCAAGGTCTGGTAATCTGGCTATAAACTAACCCACGAGGTATGGCTTGATGATACTTGCAGCAAGAGGTCAGAGCAGGAGTCGTGGCAGGGGATGAAAAGTTTAGCTGGGCAGTTGGATAGGATTTAAACGGGCGAAGTGAACAGACAGGATGAACAGAGGTAATGAAGACAGGGATGAGCACAACATGCTAGCACAGGGAGTTTAGTTTACCTGGAACAGAGTATGCCCATGAGAAGAGTGATACGAATATGTTTAGATAGGTGTGTGATGGTCAATTTATGAGAAGACTTGAAACTTAATAGTCTCCAACTCTATTTGTATGGTGCTTTAAATTTTCTTTTTTTTTTTTTTAATTTTAAAACTACTTTAACGTATATTATCTTTTTTGATCCCTTTAATAAGACTGTGAGGTAGAGATGACCATTATTAATTTTTATAGTGGAGAAGGCTTAATATCGTGGTGGAGTATCATTTGATTCTTAGTACAGAGGTCTTTTCACTGTTCCACGTTACCCATTGAATTGGCAGTAGAAAATTCTATGAGTTCCCGAGTAAGGAGTGTTATTATAAAATACTGTTTTAGAATATCTGGAAGTGGCTAATGGAATGCATTGGCAAGGGAAACCTGGGAAGCCAGGAAGGCAGCAACAGTGCTTTGTACTGAGCCAGGAATTCTAAAGGCATGAAGGAAAATTGACATAGCTGGAGTCACATTTAAAGGAAGAAATGAGTAACTTTTAAATTTGAGATCTACTAAAATGTATGTAGAAAGAGACAGTGTGCAGTCACAGAGAGAAGAGGAGTTAGATCCCACTTCAAAATTTTTGAAAGATGACTTGTGTGTATTTTTTAAGTTTTAATTCAGTTTTAAAGCTAACCAAAATGTTCAATTTCATTGTGGTTTAAAGTAGTCCTGTGATATTCCCCATATTTCAAGGAAAAGCTAAAGAAGAATTTTATTCTCACAAATTATTATCATCTTTTGGAAATTTTAACAGATTCGAGCAATTGCAAAAAAAAAAAAAAGGTTATTTATTACTATGTTTAAATCAATTCTCTTTTCTTCCATGTCTCTCTTTTCTCATATAAAATATAAATATAGAGTATAAATATAAAAGCATCTCACAAACCCCTGTGGACAATGTTTATATAGAGATTTTTTTTTTTTTACTGAATGCACAGGAAACTGAAAAATAAGCCCTTAAACTAGAAAGGACTGAGAGGGAAAGGGTATTCTGGGAACTTAAAAAATCAAAATAAAATAAATCACTAAATTTCTGCTGATTTTTAAAGTTCAAGTTGAAAACAAACTTTGCATTAAACTCATTTGACCCCCTCTTTATTTCCTTTCTGGCTTGATACACAATGAGAATATGTTCTCTTAGGAAAAGAGATTCCCTCAGTGGATAAAATAAACTTTGTCCTTGAAGACAGTTAGAGCAAATCCAGTCATTTAAGAGACCCCTTTCTCATCATCTTTAGAGAAAGAGTCAAAGAAAGATCAGTCTTTACAGGTAGAGTTTATACTGATCAGTTCTCCGGTTTGGGTTTTTTGTTTGTTCATTTACTTGTTTCGTTTTAAACTTCCTCTAGGTCTATTAGAATGCAGAGAGAAATAAAATACTCTTTCTTTGTTTCTCATGTAAATATTCAGATATGGACAAAGTCAATATAAGACATAGTTTCTACTTTTCAAGAGTTTAAAATGTATTTGTAAAGTAAATGTAAGAAGAGTTTAGCTATTGTTATTTTAGCCAAACACACTAGCTATGAGGAACAAACTCACTAGATACGTTAGTACAAACTAACCGTTCATCTAAATTAATACTACAAGTTCTAGGGTGCTGTAAAGTAGTCATAACCAATGTCAGGTGGAGTTGAGGGGGGAATGTGCTTGATGAACTTTGATTTCAAGCTGCCCTGAGAGGGAATAGATCTGAAATGACAATGGTTAAGGGTAAAGCAAGTAGTTGGGTGTGAGAAAGAGCTGTAATATTGAGAAGTACGGAGCCAAGGATTCTTTTATGATTAATAAAGATTCTTAAACTCAGTGGAGGCAAAAAAAAAAAAAAGCAGGAGGAAATACATCACAAGGCTTCTAAAATAACATCAAGAGACTTCAAAATGAAACTGTTCAAAATGTTAATCATTACATTTTTCCACCAGAATAGAGAAACGAAGGTTTTTTTTTTTCTAAAAGTATGTTATTCAGATTCATGAAAGAGACAGAGAAAGAAGAAGGAGAAGGCAATAAAGAATATTTTGCCATTTGTCAGATTCAGCCAAGTATTTTGTTACAAAAATTTAGTTCAGCCTTGAAGTATCTTTCTTGTTTCCTATCCAAAGAAATGATAAGCAATGCAACTACAAACAAAAAACATAGATTCTGTTTTCTTCCTTGTTTTATGCACCTACAAAAAAAAAAAATTTTTTTTTTATTCTACCTACAGAGCTATGTAAAAATTTATTTTGTCCTTTTTCAGACATATTTCAGAAATAATATCCTACTTGGACTTCATATTTGATTGACCATATTTAAGTTTATAGTCCTTAAAGAAAATGAGTATGTATGTGTATATATATGTGAAAAAGAACCTCTCCGCCCATTCACTGCAAGCTAAATTTAAAATTGTCCAGGTGGTGCTATCATCTGCACTTTGCCTATTTGTTACACATATATGATAATCGTTTTTGTATTTCTTATAAGCCTGATCATTTTTCCTAAAATATTGATTTCCTGCTGAGATGCTCCAAGTATAGTTACACTGTAATTTTGTTTTCCTTTACCCAGTTGCTAATTTTGAATATAAAACTATAACATATCTAAATGATTAAAAGCAATGTCTCTACATAGTAGGAACTCAATAACTGAAGAATGAATAAATGAGCGAGTGAATGAATGAATGTCAAATGCAGTGGTGGGGGAGGAACGTACTGATCACACTTGTGATTCATCTGAAAAAAGCCAAAAATATAAATTAAATATCTTTGGTAAGATAAAGTTTGTGTATCAATTAGCATTAAGCCAAAACTACAAGAAAGTAGTAATGATTTTAAATTAATTTTTATTGTGTACTTTTTTTTTTACATAAATATATTTTTCCTTGTAGAAATTAAAATATTGTAGATATTTTTTTAGATAAGATTAAGGTCTCCTTGAACATGACCCCATAGACAATATATAATATTGTTTTGTGTATATATGGATTTTTTTTGTCTCAAGAGAACCCTGAACAGCTGTTTTAGTAACAGGAATGAGGGACAAAGTCAGAGCTGACTATCCATGTAGCAATAATAAACATAGCTTTTTTTTTTTTTTTATGATTAAGGGCTACTGCTGCTAACCAACACATCGGCAGTTTGAACCCACCAGCTGCTCCTTGGAAACCCTGTAGGGCAGTTCTACTCTGTCCTGTAGGGTCACTATGAATCAGAATTGACTCAACGGCAATGGGTTTCAAAGAGTTTATACCTATAGCCAGCCACTTTCCTAAATACTTTATGTACTCAATCCTTACAGGGAACTATACTATCATTATTCTCATGGTGCAGATGAGAAACCTGAGGCATTTAGATATTAAGCAATTTCTCCAAGGTCACAGAATTTGTAAGTGGTAGAGTTGGGATTTGAACCTGTTATAGATTGAATTGTGTTCTCCTAAAATATGTGTTGAATTCCTGGCCATTGTACCTCTGGATGTAATCCTGTCTGGAAATACGTTCTCTTTATTATGTTAACTAGATTATACCCTAGGACAGTGGGTTCTAAATCTAATCACTCCTGAGTTACCAAAAGCGCAGATTGGACACACACATACACAGGAAGACAAACACCATGGAAAGATTGTCTATAAGGAAGGGAACCAAGGATTGCCCGGGACTACCTAAAGGGAAAGAACAGACATGGTTAATACCCTGATTTGGACTGTTAGCCTCCAGACCTGTGAGAAAATAAATTTCTGTTCTTTAAAGCCACCCACTTGTATTTCTGTTACAGCAACACTAAACTAAGCATTTAAAGATTGTGGCTCCAGACCCAGTGCTCAAAGCCACCACACCATATACAGTGTGTAGAGAAGAATGGGACCTATTATGCAGGACTGATCATACAACCATCTGATAACACGCAGCATTCATTTGCATTGATACAAAGCAAGCAGCCATCCAGGTTAACTCATTTCTCAGTTAACTTTCCATGGGATACTCTAACAAACTCTACCATTTATACTCAGCTTTCTAATTTTTTTTTTTTTTTTTTTTCTAATTTGGTCTGCTTATCTTACACTGGAGTTCTGCTTCAGTTTTCAAATGGGTTTCTCCTTGATGAATAACTGAATAGAACTAACGTGTGAGGATTCAGATACTCCAAAGTTGTGTGGCTCCAACTCTGTGAATCAATGTTTGCGTAATCTTCTCCTTATAGAGTATCCCAAATAAGCATCATTGCCATTAGGCTGTGCGTCAACATGTCAGGTGCCTTCACTGTGCCTGAGATAGACTTTCCTTTTTAGTTCACATGTCAAAAACCTGTTTATCTTTCAAACTTGCCAGGGTGCAATCTCTTCAGTGAAGTCTTTCTTCCCTGTATTACTTACCTCCGTCCCTTATACCTACTATTTGTACTGTGCTGTTACTCTGGGTTTTAATTTGTTTACATGCCATTCTCACACTAGACAGTAAGATACTTGAGAACAATCATGGTGTTTTGGTACCCCCGGTCTGAGCACAGTGCCTGGCAGATATTATATGCAATACAAATGTGTGTGAAATGAAATTGAAATGTGATATTGCATCACCATTGTTGCAGTCTAGCAATAATTTATACAACTACTTTTAGCAACTCAGTTTTTAGCAGGAGTATGAATTAACTACTCTGTGTTGAGAAAAAGTTTACCCGTATTTCTTCAAATTTTCCACAAAGCTAAATATTTCTAGTATGTCTTATTTCCCTATAATCTCGTGATGACATTCTTAGTAACATTTTATATTACAGGAAGCTTTCTCTTTATTTCTTTATCAAATTGAGGAAAACCCTACCAATTTAAGAGCCATCACATATATTTGTAGTGACAAATTTTATGTAGTACCCAATTTTTAGCAGCATAGAGCTAAATTCTCTTTAATTCTCTTTCCCTAAATATAAAGATATGTATAATGCGACTTCCATTTCTAGAAGGTTAGCTGATTAAGATAAATAGAATCCCTAGCATCATAAATACCTAGATATTTTGTTATAACAAAACTTATTTTAAATTCATAACAAAACTTTCACCAAAGACAAGGAAATTCATAGGTATCAGAAGTAAAATGGAAACTAAAACTCAAATAGTAAGCATGTGAGTGGAATCTGAGGCTGATCTGTGAGGTACTTTCCTTCCCAGTATTTTAGGGACTTACATTGTATTTTCCACGAGACAAGGACAAGCCCTTGGGCCTTCACATGACTGAGGACTGGAACTGAGTGACCTGAACAGAGCTGGAACCCTCAAATGACTATTCATTTAGTGAATGATTCAATTTTTCAAAACTGCTCAGTGTCACAGAGGAGATGATAAGGCAGCTTGTCTGTCTCAGCCTAGCCTCTATGTGAGGAAAAAAAAACGGCTGAATAAGGTGAAATTCCAGGCCTATAGCTACCATGGTTTGTTAATTTTAACATGTTCTATATGGTTCCTAAGACATTGATTATCCATAGGGTTCTTGGCAAAGCCAAGGGCAAAACTGTTCCCCAAAGCCGGCTCACAAGTATACTCTTCAAAGAAAGGGCAAAAAAGAGCCTCACTCACATAAGCTGACAAGTAAAAAATAACAGTGCACGTAGAAATAAACTACCATGAATGACACTGAGCAGACACAATAGGAAGATCAGAGACTCAAGAAGTAAAGAGAGTATAAAAATAATATACATGAGTATAGGAAATGTTCACAGCAGAGAAGTATAAACATGGCTGCATTGACTTGACTAAGGATTTATGGGCAGGAAAAGATCAGGTAATCCAGGCAAGGGGAAAGGCAAAACAAAGGTCATTAGGCGAAAGAGGGCATGGTTCATTAGAGGAAATAGTTTGAAGCATAAGATTTTAGTAAAAATAGCCTCATTGGTGCATATTACAGAATCATGAGAAATAAAGTGGACTAGATCAAATAAGTCCATCTCAATATGATAAGCCAGGCTCCAGTGAACATTTTGGTGGATTTCCACATCATTCCATCACTTCTCCAGTCAGTACCTGTATGATTTGGAAATAGAATTCAGTGTAAATGTAGGCTTGATTTGTCCACCACTCCCCTTGCCAGACCTCCTCCAACTGACTGATAATACTTTAATGCTGGGCTTATCCCTACCCACATTTCACTGGCAGCTGTAGTGTTCCACTGGACAAAGAAAGACAAGCATGAATAAAAGGTATAAAAATATCCCCGCTGCCTTAAAAGCAGTAGGCAGGCAGTAAATACCACTGATGTTGTTTCTAGAGTCTTTTGAGTCAGCTTGCTACTCATAGCGACCCCATACACAGAAGTAGGAAATGTCACTGGCCACACAGTCCTGTGCCATCCCCATGATCAGAAGTTGATTTTTAGAAGTAGATCATCAGGCCTTTCTTCCTCATCTGTCTTAGTCTAAAAGCTCCACCAAAACCTGTTCAGCGTCATAGCAACATGCAAGCCGCCACTGACAGTTGGGTGGTGGGTGCTCATGAGGTGCACTGGCGAGGACTCAAACCCAGGTCTTCCTCATGGAAGCCAAGTATTCTACCACTGAATCACCATTGCCCCCTAAAATAGCAGTGGTAGGCACTTAGATTTCTGATTAGTATAACAAAGGGGAAGGGATGAAGGTAGAAGGAGTGATACACTAGTAAGTGTTTAACAATCTAGGGGGAAATAAGGACTCATTTGTAGTCTTTAACGATTTCCATGGTACAAATACTCCTGCAATGGCTGGTTTTAAGCTTCAAGCAGTGTAACCACAAACTTGCAAAATACCTGAAAATTTAGCACCTGGCTTTCTCCAACCAGAGCCAGCCAACTGCAGCAGCCACTGCTTTCTACCTACCTCCAGAAAGGCAAGGGTGCATCATTTCAGATGTTCTCTCACACGTGGCTCATCCAGTGCATTTTTCTAACCGGTTGTACCTGTCTGTGGATAATAAACGCTCGTCTCAGATTCTAGCAGTAGCATAAGTGTTGATGGCAGTGTAAACTTTCTCCTTCTCTTTATACGTATTTTAATGGAAAACTGGGAAACGATAAGCCAGCAGCTATTTTAAATAGGACTCCCACACTATAAATTATTAATAATATTTCTAAATTTGTTTTGCCAAAATATTCATTAATTCAACAAAATGTATTAAGTACTTTCTATTTTTTTTTTATATGCTAGGTACAGTTCCAGGTGGCAAAGATAAAACAGTGGGGAAGGAGTAAAATAATAATAACCAACCAACCAAACAATTCCTTCTCCAATTTCTTCTCCAAAATTATCTTCCCTAATTTGGCTTTAAAATATTCTATTTATTTCCTTTGTGTAGACTAAGTACACAGTAGTATCTATACATAAAAAATCTGATTTCAGATGGGTGAATGCTGGAAAGGTAAGAAAAATCTGCTTAAACGTAAGTATGTGCAAAACCAAAGGAAAATATACACAGGTAAATTTTGTTTTCAAATCGGCTGCCCAAATTTTGGCAAGTCACAGAATCCATATTATACCTATGGTAACAAATAAAATAACTAATTGCACTGGTTTTTACAATAAAGACAAATACAGAAAATGAAAATGCCCACCAATGGGAAGGTATATGGGTGAATTGTGATAGATTCATACAACGGAATGTTATACAGAGAAGAGAAATAAGACAGTGCTATGTTTACCCCCCCCAAAAAAAAAAAAAATTTTTTTTTTTTTTGTGTTTATCCAACGAATAAGGAAGAGCAAATAAGAATCGATGTATTTGAATTACAGTGTTGGTGAAGAATAGTGAATTTATCATTGATTGCCGGAAGAATGAACAAATCTGTCTTGGAAGAGCTATAGCCAGAATGCTCTTTAGAAGCGAAGATGATGAGACTTCTCACTTACCTTATATGTGTTATCAGGAAGGATCAGAGAAGGACATCATGCGTGGTAAAGCATAAGGTCAGTGAAAAGAGGAAGATCTTCAGTGAGAAGGATTGACACAGTGGGTGCAACAATGGGCTCAAACATAGCAATGATTGTAAGGATGGCGCACAACTGGGCAGTGTTTCTTCTGTTATACATAAAGTCACTATGAGTTGGAACTGACACGATGGCACCTAACAGCAACAACAACATGTTTATCCATATACAAGAACTTTACCAATTTCATGTTGAACAAAAAGATTGCCAAAAAATACCAATTTCATGAAAGTGGTTACCTCAACAGGAGAAAGAAAGTGTGATGTTATTGAGAAGGGGTTGACAACAAAAAGAACATTGAAGAGGAAATCACCAAATCAATACCATTTACAGTAGCCCCTAAGAAGATAAAATACTTAGGAATAAATCTTACCAGAGATGTAAAAGACTTACAAAGAAAACTACAATACACTTCTGCAAGAAAACAAAAGAGACCTACATAAGTGGAAAAACATACCTTGCTCATGGATGGGAAGACTTAACATTATAAAAATGTCTCTTCTACCAAAAGCGATCTATACATTTAATGCAACCCCGATCCAAATTCCAACGACATTCTTTAATGAGATGGAGAAACAAATCACCAACTTCATATGGAAGGGAAAGAGGCCCCGGATAAGTAAAGCATTACTGAAAAAGAAGAACAAAGTGGGAGGCCTCACTCTACTTGATTTTAAAACCTATTATACCGCCACAGTAGTCAAAACAGGCTGGTACTGGTACAACAACAGTTACATAGACCAATGGAACAGAATTGAGAATCCAGACATAAATCCATCCACATATGAGCAGCTGATATTTGACAAAAGCCCCAAATCAGTGAAACAGGGAAAAGACAGTCTTTTTAACAAATGGTGCTGGCATAACTGGATATCCATCTGCAAAAAAATGAAACAAGACCCATACCTCACTCCATGCACAAAAACAAGCTCAAAATGGATCAAAGACCTAAATATAAAATCTAAAACAATAAAGATCATGGAAGAAAAAATAGGGACAACGTTAGGAGCCCTCATACATGGCATAAACAGTATACAAAACATTACTAACAATGCAGAAGAAAAACTAGATAACTGGGAGCTCCTAAAAATCAAACACCTATGCTCATCCAAAGACTTTACCAAAAGATTAAAAAGATTACCTACAGACTGGGAAAAAGTTTTTAGCTATGACATTTCCAATCAGCACCTAATCTCTAAAATCTACATGATACTGCAAAAACTCAACTGCAAAAAGACAAATAACCCAATTAAAAAATGGGCAAGAGATATGAACAGACACTTCACCAAAGACGACATTCAGATAGCTAACAGATACATGAGGAAATGCTCACGATCATTAGCCATTAGAGAAATGCAAATCAAAACTACAAGGAGATTTCATCTCACTCCAGCAAGGCTGGCATTAATCCAAAAAACACAAAACAATAAATGCTGGAGATGCTGTGGAGAGATTGGAACACTTACACACTGCCGATGGGAATGTAAAATGGTACAACCACTTTGGAAATCAATTTGGCACTTGCTTAAAAACCTAGAGATAGAACTACCATACGATCCAGCAATCCCACTCCCTGCAATATATCTTAGAGAAATAAGAGCCTTTACACAAACAGATACATGCACACCCATGTTCATTGCAGCACTGTTTACAATAGCAAAAAGATGGAAGTAGCCAAGGTGCCCATCAACAGATGAATGGATGAATAAATTATGGTATATTCAAACCAAAAAAACCAAACCCCGTGCCGTAGAGTCAATTCCAACTCATAGCGGCCCTATAGGACAGAGTAGAACTGCCTATAGAGTTCCCAAGGAGCGCCTGGCAGATTTGAACTGCCGACGATTTGGTTAGCAGCCATAGCACTTAACCACTACACCACCAGGGTTTCCATGGTATATTCACACCATAGAATACTAAGCATTGATAAAGAACGGTGATGAATCTGTGAAACATTTCATAACATGGAGGTATCTGGAAGGCATTATGCTGAGTGAAATTAGTCAGTTGCAAAAGGACAAATGTTGTATAAGACCACTATTATAAGAACTCAAGAAATAGTTCAAACAGAGAAGAAAATATTTTTTGATGGTTACGAGAAGGGGGAGGGAGGGAGGGTGGGAGGGGGTATTCACTAATTAGATAGTAGATAAGAACTGCTCAAGGTGATGCTAAAGACAACACACAATACAGGAGAGGTCAGCACAACTGGACTAAACCAAAAGCAAAGAAGTTTCCAGAATAAACCGAATGCTTTGAAGGCCAGCATAGCAGGTGCAGGGGTTTGGGGACCATGGTTTCAGGGAACATCTAAGTCGACTGGCATAATAAAATCTATTAAGAAAACATTCTGCGTCCCACCTTGGAGAGAGACATGGGGTCTTAAACGCTGGCAAGTGGCCATCTAAGATGCATCAATTGGTCTCAGCCCACCTGGATCAAAGCAGAATGAAGAACACCAAGGACACAAGGTAATTATGAGCCCAAGAAACAGAAAGGGCCACATAAACCAGAGACTACACCTGCCTGAGACCAGGAGAGCTAGATGGTGCCTGGCTACAACCGATGACTGCCCTGACAGGGAATGCAACAGAGAACCCTTGAGGGAGCAGGAGAGCAGTGGGATGCAGACCCCAAATTCTCATAAAAAAGACCAGACTTAGCGGTCTGACTGAGACTAGAAGGACCCTGGTGGTCATGGCCCCCAGACCTTCTGTTGGCTGAGAACAGGAACCAGCCCCAAAGCCAACTCTTCAGATAGGGATTGGCCTGGACAATGGGTTGGAAAGGGATGCTCGTGAGGAGTGAGCTTCTTGGATCAGGTGGACACTTGAGACTACGTTGGCATCTCCTCCCTGGAGGGGAGATGGGAGGGTAGGGGGGTTAGAAGATGGCGAATGGACAGGAAAAGAGAGAGTGGAGGGAAGGAGTGGACTATCTCATTAGGGGGAGAGTAATTGGGAGTATGTAGCAAGGTGTATATAAGATTTTGTGTGAGAGACTGACTTGATTTGTAAATTTTCACTTAAAGCACAATAAAATTTTTTTTAAAAAAAGGGGTTGATAACTGGTTTAAACTGTATTCAGAATGTATTATTTATAAATTGAATCATTATTATGTAGATTTTTGTTTAACTTTTTGGAACACATGAAATATTAAATAATACATTTTAAAAATTAAAAATCTATTGACTAAATATTTGTAGTTTCATAAATATTTGTGTGGTTTGAGAGTTAGTTAACATAGTATTATCTTGTACATAAAAGCTCTCATTAGTTTTTGCTGCCTCCAAGTTTAGGAATTACTTTCCTCACTGTTTTCTTATCAATATGTCACTAATGTTATTAAGGGCTTTTTATCCAATTTACAATCATAACTTGCAGAGTACTGCCATATTTTTATGCAAATAACCCACACCTTCTACATTTGTTTGCCTACTACACTCTCCCCCATGAGGTATTTTCATAAACTCGCTATGCCAATTTTTTTTTACAGCAAAAAATAAAAAAAAATTGGTATAGCGTGCTTATGAAAATACCCCATGGGGGAGGAGGGCATGGTTGGCAAACAAAAGTAGAAGACATGCATTATTTGCATAAAAATAAGGTACATGAATAAGAAATCAGAACTAATAATTGGGGATGGGAGACAGATATAATCTCAGCTAGTATAAATATAATGACACAAATTCAGCCTCTCATTGTTATCCATTATCCACATTTGTCTCAAGAAGGTCTACCAGATTTTTCATAAAGAAGTGTATGAATCCGTATGTTGGCATGTGACTGTGTGCAAATATGTGTGTGTGCATGTGTGTATGTATCCAGTTGTCTTGGTTATCTAGTGCTGCTATAACAGAAATATCACAAGCAGATGGCTTTAACAAAGAGAAATTTATTTTCTCACAATCCAGTAGGCTAGAAGTCCAAATTCAGGGCTCTGGCTCCAGGGAAAGGCTTTCTCTCTCTGTCGGCTCTGGAGGAAGGTCCTTGTCATCAGTCTTCCCTTGGTCTGGGAGCATCTCCACATAGGAACCTCACGTCCAAAGGACACTCTCTGCTCCCAGCACTGCTTTCTTGGTGGTATCAGGTCCCCATGTCTGCTCCCCTCCCTTTCCTTTTTGTCTCTTAAAAGATAAAAGGTGGTGCAAGCCACACTCCATGGAAACTCCCTTTACTTTGGATCAGGGATGTGACCTGGGTAAGGGTGTTACAAAACCAAAAAATAAAACAAACCCAGTGCTGTCGAGTCAATTTCGATTCATAGTGACCCTATCGGGCAGAGTAGAAATGCCCCATAGAGTTTCCAAAGAGCACCTGGTGGATTTGAACGGCCGAACCTTTGGTTAGCACCCGTAGAACCCTACCACTGCACCACCAGGGTTTCCAGGGTGTTACAATCCCACCTTAATCCTCTTCAACATAAAATTATAATCACAAAATGGAGGCCAACCACACAATACTGGGAGTGATGGCCCAGCCAAATTGATACATATATTTTTTAGGGGGCATAGTTCAATCCATGGCACCAGTAAAAAGTACCTGTGATAACAAAAACCCATTGCCGTCATGTTGATTCTGACTCATAGCGACCCTACAGGACAGAGTAGAACTGCCCCATAGTGCTTCCAAGGAGCAGCTGGTGGATTTGCACTGCCAACCATTTGGTTAGCAGCAGTAGCACTTAACCACTGAACAGATTTTAATTATGGAAATCGATCTGAAACACAGAACACAAATTGTGATCAAACATGCATATTTGGTTTCTCTGAGATTTAACTTGTATATGGACTAAAGTGTTACTCGCTTTAGTCTCTGACCCAGAAATCCTTGCTTTGCCAGTCTCAGTGTTGAAATTATATATTGGATGTAAACACTGTTGAGGAATTGCTGAATGAACATAAAAAGAAAATTTCTTCTCCTTCCATTGAATTTCACAGTCATATACAGACAAAAATTGCCTTGTAAGAAAATGGGCTTTTGGGACAGCAAAATACTTAACCGTAGATTTTCAATATCCTAAGTATCCTCTGGTCACTGGCCAGTTTTATCACCTCACTTCTCTGATCTTACTTTTGTGTGTCTCATTTTTACTCACCTGTATAAAATATCAAAATTCTCTGGCATTCTATATAAAATTATATAATCCATACTGGTTATATGTATTTACTGTAACTGGGCCCAAAATATTTAGCAGCATTTACATGTTTTCCCAAGGCAACTCATGACTTGAACAGAATTTTCCCCTGACACAATAAAAGTTTCCTAGCATGACAAAAAGTGAAACAGGTGTTTCCTCTGGTTTATTCTTGGTGGAGGGAAAAAAAAAAGACACTTCTTTGATTACTTGGGACCTGAAAGAAAAAAAAGTGCATGAAAAATATAATTTCTTCAAGATGAAAATAAATTTTGAGGAGAAATGGTTTGAAAAGGAGGTTATTTTTTTAGGATTTTCTGCTTACTTGGGGTCAAGCAATGTATCCCTAGGATTGTATAACTTAAGTGACTTTATTAAATTCTAGCATAACTGCATTTTAAGGGTACAAAACTCTACGTGGAAAAAAATTTTAAGATGCCGAAAATTATAAATTAAGTAGGAATTATTTGCTTTCAAATGGACTTAGCCTAGTATTTAAAATAGTATTGAATTTATAAGAATGAAATCTTCATTTAAACTTTAAGGTGCTCATTTATTTCTTAACACAGTGTACAGAGCTATTTTAATTAAAATTTCTATTAATTCAATGTCTTGTGCATATATGTGTGTATATATATATATATTATTTTATGGTGGTTCTTTTTGTTGTTTTCATTTTAAGAGTTAAGTTGCAAATGTGACCAAACCACAATCTCAATATTGATCCTTGCAGATGTCTATTCAAGGAGCCCTGGTGGTACAATAGTTAAGTTCTCAGCTGCTACCCAAAAGGGCAGTTCAAACTCACCAGCCATTCAGAGGGAAAAAAGACCTGGCGGTCTGCTCCTGTAAAGATTACAGCCTAGGAAATCTTACGGGGTAGTCCTACTTTGTCCTATAAGGTCGTTATGAGTCAAAATCAACTCAATGGCACACAATCACAGGTGGATATTCTGACTACCTAATTCTACAGCATGATAAAGTCGGGCAGGTGCACTCATGGTGGAAATCAAATAGAGTGATGCTATCAAAAGAAATTGAATTTATGACTTCATGAGAACAATGCCTGTGGATTATTTTAGGATAAATGCACCATTGCTGTTGCTGTTTTTAGTTGCCATACAGTTGATTCTGACCCATGGTGACCCCATCTGTGCAGAGTAGCACTGCTCCATAGGATTCTCAAGGCTGTGACCTTTTAGAAGCAGATTGCCAGGCCTGACTTCTGAGGCACGTATGGGTAGATTCAAACCACCAAACTTTTGGCTAGTAGTCTATTGGATAACCATTTATCATTATTAATTCAAAATAGTCTCCCTTCCCAACGTTTTCCAGAAGAAAAACACTTTCCTTCCTTCCTTCACCAAAACTCATTGCTGTAGAGTTGATTCCAGCTCATAACAAACCTATAGGACAGAACAGAACTGGCCCATAGGGTTTCCAAGGAGCGGCTGGTGGATTCGAACTGCTGACCTTTTGGTCAAACTCTACCACTGCACCACCGGGGCTTCCATCAAGAGTATAGAACCTAATTTATGCGCCTGCTCCAATTCCCACATTCACACCTGCTCCCTAGGCTTCCATGGGTTGCTCATTGGAATGTATATTCCTGCTGTCACCATTAGTGCTTTCTTTGCTAACTAGTCTCAGCCCTCCCTGGTATAAACTGAGCTCCAGCACAGCCTTCATTCACTGTTCACAAAGGAAACCACAGAAGCCCCAGCACCCAGAGCCAATTTGACAGAACCCACAGTAGCCCTGGTTCTTGCTACAAAGTCCAAACTTGGATGAAACACTGTGCCATGAGACCTTGGGACAGAGCTTCCCCAGTGACAAATAACTTGTAAGTGTAGGGGTTAATGCCATGTGGGCAAGCTTTGATTAAAGAGTCAGAAAAGTGGAAACAGCCAGCAGATAAATTGTCTCCTTTCCTTCCAGCTGTCACTCCTGTTCTGAGGAGCAGGAGTTTCTTATGACCTTGCTGGAATATGTCCTTCCCCATCCTAAGCAACATGTTTTACTCTCTTCTGAAGCTGTGGCCTGCTGTACCACCTTTCTCTTCTCTGCCTCACTTCTTTTTCTCTCACTCTTGCTACCTCAGCAATGACTCTCCTAATAAAGCCTTACAACATAAGTTAAGCTTTGACTTGGGTTCTGTTTTTTTAGGAAAACTCAAAACACCCACTTTAGGGCATATCTACTCCTAAACCTATAAGAAATCTAAAATACTATGATAATAATTAAAAGTCTTTCTGTAAAATGTCCCTTGTGTATCCAGCTACCACTCTTTAACAACATCCCAAAATAAAAATTAAAATAAAAATCTCAAGTAGGGATCTCCTTGGAAACCCTGGTGGCGTAGTGGTTAAGTGCTTAAGGGCTGCTAACCAAGAGGTCGGCAGTTCAAATCCGCCAGGCACTCCTTGGAAACTCTACGGGGCAGTTCTACTCTGTCCTATCTCCTTAATGTCACTAAATTAATTTAGTTTAGGAGAAGATCCTATTTTTCTGACAGCTTAGTGCCGTGTAATGTAGAATACTAATTTTTTTTTAATTCCTTATTCAGGACTGATGAAGGAAAGTAAAATAATAAGAAGTGAGCATTTTAAAAGAAATACAGAAAACATGTGATTTACGCCTTACTATGGAAAATAGGGAAGGAGCCCAGATGGCACAATGGTTAAGCAATCCGCTGCTGCTAATAGAAAGGGTGGCAGTTTGAACCTACCAGCTGATCCACAGAAGAAAAGACATGGTGATCTGCTCCCGTAAAGATTACAGCCTAGAAACCCCACGGGGCAGTTATACTCTGTCCTATAGGGTCGCTATGAATCAGGACTGACTAGACAGCACACAACAACAACGTGGAAAATAGGGAATCCCTGGCTGGTGCAAATGGTTAACATACTCAGCTGATAACTGAAAGGTTAAGCGTTTGAGTCCATCTAGAGGCAACTTGAAAGAAAGGCCTGGTGATCTACTTCTGAAAAATCAGCCACCGAAAACCCTGTGGAGCACAGTTCTACTCTGACACACATGGGGTCGCCATGAGTTAGTAACGGCTCCATGGCAACACTTTTTTTTTTAATGGAAAGTAGATCTTACAAAGAACAATGATAGACATAACAAAAACTAATCCATTCAGTTTTTTCCCTTTCAAATGAATTTTATTGAGAAACAATGTATATGCAATAAAATGCATCCATTTTAACTGTACAGTTTAATAATTGTTTACGTACGTACATCTGTGTAACCACCATCACAATCAAGATGTGCAATATTTGCATCACCCCAGAAAGTTCCCTCATGACCCTTTGCAGCAATTATTTCCTTCCCTCAGTCTGAGGCAAACACTGGTCTCATCTACTCGCACTTTCTGTCAGGATAGAGGAGGCTTGTCAATTCTAGAATTTCATATGGAAGAAATCACCATTATCATCACATGCACATATGCATATGTATATGTCTAACTTTTTAAATCCTATCTTGTTTTTGAGATTCATCCATATAGTTTTGTATGTAAGTTGTTTGTTCCTCTTTGTCATGGATTGAATTGTATCCCCCCAAAATATCTGTCTACTTGTCTAGGTCACGATTCCCTTGTATGATTGTATGATTGTCTACCATTTTATATTCTGATGTGATTTCCCTATATGTTTTAAATCCTATCACTATGATGCAATAAGACGGATTAGTGGCAATTATACTGATGAGGTCTACAAGATTAGGTAGTAACTTGGGCCAGTCTCTTTTGAGATATAAAAGAGAGAGGCGAGCAGGGAGACATGGGGACCTCTTACCACCAAGAAAGCAGTGCAAGGAACAGAGTGCATCCTTTGGACCTGAGGTTCCTGCGGTGAGGTGCTCACAGACCAAGGGAAGACTGAAAACAAGGACCTTCCTCCAGAGCTGACAGAGAGAGGCTTTCCCCTGGAGCCAGGGTCCTAAGTTCACACTGCTGGTCTACTGGACTATGACAGAATAGACTTCTCTTTGTTAATTCCATTCACTTGTGGTATTTCTGTCACAACAACACAAGATGACTAAGACACTCTTTATTGCTGAGTAATATTCCATGGTACTGATATATCATGTCAATGGACATTTGTATTTTTTCTAATTTTTTACTGTTACTAATAAAGTTGCTATGAACCTTTGAGAGTAAGCTTTTCAGTAGACATATACTTTCATTTATCTTGGGTAAAAATCTAGTAGTGGAATTGCTGTATGTTTACCATACACTTACCAAATTATTTTCTAAAGTAGCTGCACCATTTTAAACTCCCAAGAAATGTGCAAGAGTTTCAGTAGTTCCATACCCTTGCAAACACTAGATATTATCAGTCTTTTTAATTTTGGCCATTTTAGTGGGTTGTGGTACCCCCTAGTAGTTTTAATTTGCATTTCCCTTGTAAATAATGATGTTGAGGATCTTTGCATGTGCTTGTTGACCCTCTTGTATCTTTTTTGTAAAGTGTCTTCTCAAATTTTTCACATTTTTATTGGCGTGTTTGTCTTCTTATTCAGTTTTAAACAATGAAAAGTGCAGCATTCACTTGGGAGTCTAGTTATCTTAGGCTGGGTTCTCTAGAGAAGCAAAATCAGTAAAGCATATAAATATATAGAGAGAGAGATTTACATCAAGGAAATGGCTTACGTGGCTGTAGAAGCTCGAATGTCCCAAGTCCGTAGGTCAGGATAGAGGCTTCTCCTGATTCGGATAACTGCAAGAGGCTGGCGAACCCAAGATCATAAGGTCAGAGAGCAGGGCTCTTGCTCATAGGCTGTGAGGATTGATGAATCCCAAGATCGACAGGCAAGACCACAGGTAAGCTGCTAGCTCAAGTCCCAAGAACTGGAGGTGAAATGAACAGGAGCCAGCTGCAGGATCTAGCATGAGCAAAAAGCCCTGAAGCCTTGCCAGAATGTCCACTTATATTCATTGAAGACCACACACCCAAGGAAACTCCCTTTCAACTGACAGGTTACTCATAGCAGATCCCACCATTGGGGTGATCACATATCAAATCTCAACAGGGAAGTGATCACAACATTATATGACTGCTAAGACTAGGCCTGGGTGGGTAAGACTAGGCCTGGGTGGGTAAGACACTTAGAATCATGGCACAGCCAAGTTGACACACAATCTTAACCATCACACTTGTGTTCTAAAAATTTGCCAGAACATGACAATTTAATTAATGAAATAAACTAATAACAACAAATAATTATCTCATTTTCTGCCTTTAGCCTCCTTCTTCAGCAAGCTCCAGCTATCCTACTCTTGCATCTCTTCTTAGAACAGGCCAAGATTTCCACCCCCACCCCCCCCCCCACACACACCACATTACTCTTATAATTTGCTTTACTTGGAAATCTGCTTCTGCCCCCTCACGTGATTGATCCTTTTCATCTTTCAAAGGTCATATCTTCAGAGATGCCTTCCATGACTGCCCAATCTAAAATAAAGCCTTGTAGTTGGCGAAGAATATTAAGTATACCCTGGGCTGCCAGAAGAATGAACAAATCAGTCTTCGAAGAAATACAACCAGAATGTTCCTTAAAAGTGAGGAGGGGGAAACTTCAACTGTTAACTTTGGACACCTCATGAGGAAAGATCAATCACCAGAAAAGATCATCATGGATGATAATGTAGAGCATCAATGAAAATGAAGGAAACCCTTCATAAGATGGATTAACATGGTGGTTGCAACAAAGGGCTCAAACGTACCAAAGATTATGAGGTTGTCATAGGACTGGGCGACATTTCATTAGGTTATAAGTAAGGTTGCCATGAGTCAACACCTACTCCGCAGCAACTAGCAACAACAGCAACATACCATTTCCTCTCACAACACTGCTCTGTCACTTTTCAAAATCCACAGTTACACAGTTTTATTTGCTTACTTGTTTATCATTTTCTTCTAGACTGACACGTGCTCTGTGAGAGCAAAGACCTTGCCCAACCTATTTTCCAGTAAATTCCTAACGTATTGCACCATGTAAAGTTCACACTGGAGGTTGAATTTTTAAAATGTTGATCAAATTAACACCTCAGTTCTCCATGAGTTATTAAATTGGATGGCCAATATAGTTAGAGAAATCACTACCTATAGTTCTTTTTGGAGTTTCGCACAGCTGTCAGTAACTCACAAATGGGGATATCTTTGGAATCACATCCTATTCCCTTAGTCTTCAGAAGATTCCTGAGGTAGAAGAAGCTTTAGAAGCTTGTCAAGATGCCTGTGTACGTGTACGGAAAATCCCAAGAAGCCACAGTATAGTCCTTAGCTTTTTTAGAACGCCATATCGGTTTTTAATTTTTCAGAAGTTTACAACCCTGGGAGTTATTCTAGAGGGATTTTTGAATTAACAGGATTATCCAAGATCTATTGGTCTCACTTAGAGACCAGGCAAATGACCCCATGAGTGAATCATGCAGAGCAGAAGACATGGGAAATGGTGGGTAGCTTGGTGAACGCCAACTCAAGCGTTGCTATGCTGAAATGCGGAGTCAATTCTTCCCAATCTCCTAAATTATAAATGAATAAGTGAATGAAGACCTGGGTTTGCCTGTGGGCCCTTTCACTTCTCAATTATATAAATGCTGGCAAATTACTTAATCTCTATGTATCTTATTTTCTTATCTTTAAAATGAGGATAATATTACCTAATTTATAAGCTGTTTTCAGTATCAAATGAAATGCTTTGTGTAATTTAATGGAGTGCCTGGCACATATTAGAAGTTTCTTGTTTGCTTGCTTGTTTTAGTGGGTACTTAATAAATGTTCACTGACAACAGCAATGACTAACTGTGCCTGGAAAAAATATATAGCAATTATACTTATAAACTTGGAGACTACAACAGCAAATAAAAACAAAAAAATCTAATTATATAAAAAAAGGCAAGAAAGTAAGGAAGAAAGATGGTATGAAAAATAATTCAAGAAAAAATACTTTTCATAATAAATGCAAAAGCAGATTTTCAGATAAACTTGAAAACTAATAATTTTAAGATGCTCAGGTTAAACATCCTCCAATGAATATGAAGGCTATATAATTTGTGCTTGATGAAAAAAAAAAAGGGTTGTAACTCATTTATTTGGCAATGTCATAGAATTAGATATTAAATATACATATACTTTCTAGACATTCAAATTGTAATTTTTGAAATTTCCTTTAAAAATAAGTTTGTCCTGATCATGGCACTTTATACAGAAGCACCATGTCATCCCTCTACAGCAAAGATCCAAAAAACTAAGTAAAACAGATACAAACGTCAGTCCTGGAAACCTAAGCATCAAATGAATGGATAAAGCACTAGATCAAGCACCAAATGGAATAAGAAACTGGCAGAGAACTACCTACATAATAAAATTTCTGTTCCAGTCAACCTGGATCACTTATTTTAATATTCACTTTTATTTAATATAAAAGCGTGCAATGAGTTTTCTCATTTCTATCCTTTTGTGGATTTCATATATGCCATTCTTCTCTACCTGGAATGTTCCCTTTATTTCTCACCACCCAGTGAAATTTCTCCCTGCTCATATTTTACATCCTCTTAAAAATCTATCCTGATTAACCCAAACCAAAGTGATTTTCTTGCTTCTGAACATTAATATCAAATGAGGTGACTTGAGTTCTAATAAGTTAGGTGGGAAAGGGGAATCTCAGGCCTGCAGGTAGAGTCTTTCCCGTTTGGGTGCCTTGTTGTATGAGACTTTCTAGGTAGCAATCACTGCATGGTCTTCACTGCTATACGTTCCTTCAGGTTCTGGCAGCTAGACCTCTAGATGCTTTACTTTCTTCCTTTGACCTTGAGGATACAGTAAATGTATCTCCCAGTACATCTTCCTGATATATACATATACACAGGGATTACCCACTAAACAAGGTATGCACAGGCTTTCTTGTGTTTACTTACTAAACTGTAATGCACAATTTCACATGGTTTTGAAAGATGTGGTGAAGCCCATGTGAAATTGTGCTCTACAGATTAGTAAATAAACACAAGTAAGCCCGTGCATACCTTGTTTAATGTAAAACCATGCATACCTTGCTTACTGGTTAATCTGCCCCTGCATATACATATATACATGTTGTTGTTAGTGCTTTTCAAGTCTGCCTCCAACTCATCCCCACCCCATGTCCTCATCAATAGAGTAAAACTGCACTCCACAGGGCTTTCAATAGCTGTTATCTTATGGAAGTAGATTACCAAGCCTTTCTGTCACAGTGCCATTGGGTGGATTCTTACCACCAACCTTTCAGTTAATAACCAAATACAAACCATTTACACCACCTAGGGACCTATAAAATTCACACATACATACCTATATACATAGCAGGAAGAGTTACATGTATGTATGTGTAATATAAAACCTGTTGTAATATAAAGCCATCAAGTAGATTCTGATTCATAGTAACCCTATAAGACAGAGTAGAACTGCCCCATAGCGTTCCCAAGGAGTGGCTGGTAGATTCTAACTGCTGACCTTTTGGTTAGCAACTGAGATCTTAACCACTGCACCACCAGGGCTCCATGTGTGATAAATACACTTGTGAGATATATATGCGTGTGTGTGTGTACACACACACAGAGAATGCACACAGAAAGAAGTATTTTAACATGTATTTCTTCTGCCATCTTTTTTTTTTTTTTCTTCTGCCATCTTAGCCTTGAAGTCTAGCTAATCTTTTCTTAAACAGGAAATGTGATTAATTGCCATTTTCATTAAATTTCTTGAATTGCAAATGGATGCCTTTCATTTAGAATCAATCTTCGAGAGAAATTCAGTGCATGTCCTCTTTGCTGTCCTGTGAAAGTAGCCCAAAAGACTTCTATAAGTGCCACTAATGACTTCTTAGTCCTTCCGCTGGGAATGAATGCATAGCTCCCCTTGAGCAATATGACTGATGTATTTCTTTCTACAGGGCGCCCTGTTAAGTGCTTACTGCTTTTAGAATCAGTACCTGGGCTGATGCCCAAGCTTACATTAAGAAGGGAATGGTACTAATGTGTCTTTAAAAACATTTTTTATAGCCTTGTAGGGAGAAAAGCACTTTACTCTCATAATTTACTTTATGCATGGCTGTTATCACTGCTAATTACAGCATTCCAATAAAGCATTTATTTATTAGGTCTCTTCAGTTTAGTTTCCTCTCTCAGTAAAATTTCTGTCTTTGTATTAAAATGTTATATAATTCGATTGGATACAGGACATGGACAAATGATCAAAATAACTAAGGGCATAAAGACTGGCTACATTAAACCCATTGCCGTCGAGTCAATTCCAACTCATAGCAACCCTACAGGACAGAACAAAACTGCCCCATAGAGTTTCCAAAGAGCAGCTGGTAGATTGGAACTGCCAACCTTTCTGTTAGGAGCCAAGTTCTTAACCACTGCACAACCAGGGCTCCATTGGCTATGTTAAAGATGTCTTACTTGTTTTCTTTAATCATTCTGTTTAGATTTAAAAATTCAAGATCTTTTTCCTTTTTAAAGTAAAGGAAGGCTTAAGAGTTCTAAATTGAATTGAGCCAGACACATCCACTTACATCTTTAACAATTTTGAACGTGTTTTGACAAATTTTCTCTCTTTCATTGCCTTCTAGATTCTAATTTATGGTTTCATTTTACAGCAGGAAAATATTATAGTCATTTTCAGGGAATGAAAAAAAAGTTACCATAATCTAACCACCTTTACACTGTCATACATGAATCATTTAGAATATTTTAGGAATCTACCCAACTCCATTTCTCCTAAAATACTCCCATGTCAGTATTCCCTGCTGTGCCAAGACACACCTGCATGGCTTAAAAAACTGAATAACTACGTAAGACAAAAGATAAGTAGTTAAATAAAGCATGTTTTGCAATGCCACTGTGACCGCGCAATTTAAGCAAAACCTACTAAAGCAAATTTTGTTCATAAACATCTTCTTACATAACATTTTCCAGAACTTCATTTAGTATAACTTGACTTAAAGGTAAAGTAGATGGTTTACATAGAGGCAAAAAAAAAAAAAAAGCTAAAGTGTATTAACAATTGATTATGAATGACTGCAAATTAAAAAGATATGTTTCATTTTCATATATCATTACTATTTCTTCTCCTGATTATAATTACCTTAATAATTCTCATCAAGACTTAGAATTGTTGTCCCAAATATGACTAACATTAGAACTTGAAAAGGTAAAACGTGATTACTTTGTTTAAGGTTACATTATAGATTTATTGGAATAGTAGAATAAAATAATTATTGTCTTTAAAGTTATATTGCAGCTTTATTGGAATAGAAAACTTATTGTACTTTCAAATCAGATTTACACACATTTTAAAAAGTTTTTCTCTTTCAATGTACTAAATATAATACATTGGGTTATAATTTTTGTGATTCAAATACTAGAGAAAATTTTTTTCTTTAATATGTGTTTCTTCTGTCACCACCCCTTGATTAATCTTTTCTTCAGGAAAACAATGAGATTAATCTGCATTACCACTAAATTACCTGACTCAGTGGTTTTTTTTTTTTTTTAACTTCGCATGATTATTTTAATTTAATCCCTAGAGAAAAATGTCATTTAAATCGTTTGCAAATTTAATGGCATATATTTATTCATTATGCTCTTATGATTTCTAAAATTTCTAATATTGCTTTAGTTTATATACCCGTTTTCATTTTCAATGAGAATGGTTACCATTTTCAATGTATCACAAAAATAACTAATTATATATTAGAAAATAAATTTTTAACTGTTTTGCTTTTTTTTTTTTTTACTATAAGATGTATTTACTGAAGTTACTTTCCTATTTATTAAATATTTTGAGAGCTTCTGGTGAAATATTTGATAGCAAAGCCGTTTCACTTTTGGCCTATCAGAACTATGGGTTCTCTCTCTTGTTAATAAAGTTTCTGAGTGCATTACCTGTTTTTATCAGTAATCTCCCTTTATAAGAATGCATTCACAATCGTTTGAAAATACTATGATGTTATTTTATGTACAGGATCCCCAACTTCCAAATGCTTCAGTCTTGACATCCTGTGAGAGCAATGGATCACGAAGCAGACCATCCATAACAGGACACAATTGTCTAGTGTATAATAAGACTCAGTGTTAGACAGTGGGTAAATGCTCAAGAAGAGAAAATGGGCAAGTTAATACCCTTAAACACGTAGTTCTATAGAACAGTTTTAGCTCAAAGGGAAAAATACACAAGAAGAATGCCTAAAGAATGAAGAAGGTGGAAGAGGAGTATAAAAGTAAAAAAAAAAAAGGAGGAGAAGGAGAAAAAGAAGAAGAAGCAAGAAAAAGAAACAGCAGAGGAGGAAGAGGAGTCAGAGATGAAATGGAGATGGAGAAGAAGGCAAAGAAGAAGAAAGGAAGAAAATAGAGGGAAAAGAGGAGAAGAAGAGAACAATAGAAATTTGATTGGTGATTCCACATAAACATTTTAAATTGTATTACAGAATTTCTTTCTGTTGCTCAGGCTTCTTAGAATTAATCTATTCACAATTTTGACAGAATGATAGCTTCATACATCACAAATAAAGGGAGGAACATCATACTCTACCAATAGCAAATTGTTTTTAAAATTAAGAACAAGTAGTGACTATGGCAGCTGTGGAAGCCATTGTGCACTCAATACACATTGGGCTTTGACTTGGCTTTATTTTTTGTTAGTAAAGAAGCTGCTGGCTAGTGCATCTCGGGGGATATATACGTGTGTGTGTAGATATGTATATATATATATACACGTTACACACACACATATGTGTGTGTGTAACGTGTCTGTCAGTTTGTCGTACTGTAGGGGCTTATGTGTTGCTGTGATGCTGGAAGCTATGCCACCAGTATTCAGATACCAGCAGGGTCACCCATGGAGGACAGGTTTCAGCTGAGCTTCCAGACTAAGACAGACTAGGAAGAAGGACCCGGCAGTCTACTTCTGAAAAGCATTAGCCAGTGAAAACCTTATGAATAGCACTGGAACATTGTCTGATATAGTGCTGGAAGATGAGCCCCCCAGGTTGGAAGGCGCTCAAAAGATGACTGGGGAAGAGCTGCCTCCTCAAAGTAGAGTCGACCTTAATGACTTGGAGGGAGTCAAACTTTTGGGACCTTCATTTGCTGTTGTGGCATGACTGAAAATGAGAAGAAAAGGCTGCAAACATCCATCAATAATCGGAATCTGAAATGTACAAAGTATGAATCTAGGAAAATTGGAAATCGTCAAAAATGAAATGGAACACATAAACACCAATATCCTAGGCATTAGTGAACTGAAATGGACTGGTATTGGCCATTTTGAATCGGACAATCATATAGTCTACTATGCTGGGAATGACAACTTGAAAAGGAATGGTGTTACGTTCATCGTCAAAAAGAACGTTTCAAGATCTATTCTGAAGTACAACGCTGTCCGTAATGGGATAATATCCATACGCCTACAAGGAAGACCAGTTAATACAACTATTATTCAAATTTACACACCAATCACTAGGGCCAAAGATGAAGAAATAGATTTTTATCAGCTGCTACAGTCTGAAATTGATCAAACATGCAATCAAGATGCATTGATAATTACTGGCGATTGGAATGCAAAAGTTGGAAACAAAGCAGAAGGATCAGTAGTTGGAAAATATGACCTTGGTGACAGAAACAATGCTGGAGATCAAATGGTAGAATTTTGCAAGACCAACGACTTCTTCATTGCAAATACCTTCTTTCACCAACATAAACGGTGACTATACACATGGGCCCCACCAGATGGAACACACAGAAATCAAATTGACCACATCTGTGGAATGAGACGATGGAAAAGCTCAATATCATCAGTCAGAACAAGGCCAGGGGCTGACTGTGGAACAGACCATCAGTTGCTCTTATGCAAGTTCAAGCTGAAACTGAAGAAAATCAGAGCAAGTCCACGAGAGCCAAAATATGACCTTGAGTATATCCCACCTGAATTTAGAGACCATCTGAAGAACGAATTTGACGCATTGAACACTAGTGACCAAACACCAGGTGAGTTGTGGAATGACATCAAGGACATCATCCATGAAGAAAGCAAGAGATCACTGAAAAGATAGGAAAGAAAGAAAAGACCAAGATGGATGTCAGAGGAGACTCTGAAACTTGCTCTCGAACGTCGAACAGCTAAAGCAAAAGGAAGAATTGATGAAGTAAAAGAACTGAACAGAAGATTTCAAAGAACAGCTCGAAAAGACAAAGTAAAGTATTATAATGACATGTGCAAAGAGCTGGAGATGGAAAACCAAAGGGGAAGAACATGCTCAGTGTTCCTCAAGCTGAAAGAACTGAAGAAAAAATTCAATCGTCGAGTTGCAATAGTGAAGGATTCCATAGGGAAAATATTAAATGACACGGGAAACATCAAAAGAAGATGGAAGGAATACACAGAGTCATTATATCAAAAAGAATTAGTTGATGTTCAACCATTTCAAGACGTGGCATAGGATCAGGAACTGATGGCACTGAAGGAAGGAGTCCAAGCTGCTCTGAGGGCATTAGCTAAAAACAAGGCTCCAGGAATTGATGGAATATCAATTAAGATGTTTCAACAGACAGATGCAGCACTGGAGGTGCTCACTCGTCTATGCCAAGAAATATGGAAGACAGCTTCCTGGCCAACTGACTGGAAGAGATCCATATTTATGCCTATTCCCAAGAAAGATGATCCAACTGAATGTGGAAATTATAGAACAATATCATTAATATCACACACAAGCCAAATTTTGCTGAAGATCATTCAAAAACGGCTGCAGCAGTATGCCGACAGGGAATTGCCAGAAATTCAGGCTGGTTTCAGAAGAGGACGTGGAACCAGGGATATCATTGCTGATGTCATATGGATCTGGATCCTGGCTGAAAGCAGAGAACACCAGAAGGATGTTTACTTGTGTTTTATTGACTATGCAAAGGCATTCGACTGTGTGGATTATAACAAATTATGGATAACATTGTGAAGAATGGGAATTCCAGAACACTTAATTGTGCTCATGAGAAACCTTTACATAGATCAAGAGGCAGTTGTTCGGACAGAACAAGGGGATAGTGATTGGTTTAAAGTCAGGAAAGGTGTGTGTCAGGGTTGTATTCTTTCACCATGCCTATTCAATCTGTATGCTGAGCAAATAATCCGAGAAGCTGGACTATATGAAGAAGAACAGGGCATCAGGATTGGAGGAAGACTCCTTAACTACCTGCGTTATGCAGATGACAAAACCTTGCTTGCTGAAAGTGAAGAGGACTTGAAGCACTTAGTAACGAAGATCAAAGACCACAGCCTTCAGTATGTATTGCACCTCAATGTAAAGAAAACAAAAATCTTCACAACTGGACCAATAAGCAACATCATGATAAATGGAGAAAAGGTTGAAGTTGTCAAGGATTTCATTTTACTTGGATCCACAATCAACACCCATGGAAGCAGGAGTGAAGAAATCAAAAGACACATTGCATTGGGTAAATCTGCTGCAATGGACCTCTTCAAAGTGTTGAAGAGCAAAGATGTCACCCTGAAGACTAAGGTGCGCCTGACCCAAGCCATGGCATTTTCAATCACATTATAAGGAAGACCGAAAAAGATTTGACCCCTTTGAATTGTGGCATTGGCAAAGAATATTGAATATACCATGGACTGCCAAAAGAACGAATAAATCTGTCTTGGAAGAAGTATGACCAGAATGCTCCTTAGAAGCAAGGATGGTGAGACTGTGTCTTTCATACTTTAGACATGTTGTCAGGAAGGATCAGTCCCTGGAGAAGGACATCATGCTTGGCAGAGTACAGGGTCAGCAGAAAAGAGGAAGACCCTCAACGAGGTGGATTGACACAGTGGCTGCAACAATGAGCTCAAGCATAACAATGATTGTAAGGATGGCTCAGTACTGGGCAGTGTTTTGTTCTGTTGTGCATGGGGTTGCTATGAGTCAGAACTGACTCGATGGTACCTAACAACAACATGAGTGTGTGTGTATAAAACATATATTCTCATTTGCATTCCATGAATGCAAATGAGGTGCCTTTGAATTTGAAGCAGAGAAATAATCATGACATTCTGACAGACTGCTCATTTTATGCTTTTATAACTACTCTCAAGTAAGAATTTGAAATACTTTGCAATCTCAATGTATTATTAAATAGTCAGGTTGCAGCAATGTATTTTAAAATAGTTTGACATTTCTAGTGACTTGGGCTTTAGTTTCAGGCTTTAACTTAAATTATTTGGACATCAAAGTAATCTGTCTTCCAATTCAATGTCCAGAGTCATTGGTTAAAAAATAAGTCTTATCCTATTTCTCAACTTAAATTCTTTAATGATTTTCCCAAGGCCAAGTTCCTTAACATAATCTTAACAGAGCCTGCAAGAAAGGTCCAAGCACACATTGTTCTCCCTTGGTCCCTATGTACCAGCCACAATGACCATCTGCCAGTTCCTTCAACATTCTAAGATATCTCAGGTCTCAACACATTTTCATTCTCTTTTATTTGCTGAAATATTTTCACCACGCCTCTAGCTAACTCCTGTTTCCTGCGTGAGCTCAAATTTCACTTTCTTATATAGAATTCTCTAGACTCCCCGACTTGATCAACATCCTCAGTCATACGCTCATACATAGGGTCTGGTATTTTCTTTCATGCTGCTTGCCACAATTAAACATTGAGTAAGGATAGATTAATATCCACTGTACTCGTTACACTGTAAAGTCCATGAGTATAGGCACCATATAAGTTTTACTCACCATTTTTTTATCATCACAATCCAGCACTGTACTTAGTTTGGGCTCCCGCACAAGTAAACCTGAAAAAAGGATTCTAGTGTAACAGGAAACACTGGTAGGAGATTGAGGAAGTGAAACAGGGAATGGAAGGCAATTTTGATACCACAACAACAAAATAACATAATAATACACAATGATAAGGGTGTGTTATTAAGCAAGTTACCATTTTGGGCTTTGGGAACCAATGTAGATAATGTACTTCAGCATTATCCCAGTTGAAGGTCAAGGGATCTGGGATATTTAAACACCAACTCCCATAAGTCATGGCTGAAGGCTGCTCCTGAAGGGTATAAATTTCCTAGTACTTTCTACCCGCACACCAGCAGAGCGGCCTCAGGCTGCCTGAGAAAACCCTCAGTCAAAGAGATGTACATGCTGTCATTGGAAGTCTATTGGCATGCCCTACAATAATAAAAAACTAGGGGACATGGACAGGGTACAGAGTTGGCTGCCATAGGCTCTACTAATGTTTCTTAGCATACTACACTAAATTTCGATGGTCCCAAAGATTGCTGTGCTCTGTAATCTTATTATTTTTAATCCACTGTTGAGTTGTCTAGCAATAAAAATACAGGCAATGATAAGGCAACCTTCAGTATTTTATGGTTGTAGAACTAGCCTGTGTAAATAAGCTTTACTGTAAAATTACTATGTCTATTTTTTTTTTTATAGCTCTAGGGAACCAGCAACAAGGTACACCAGGGTAACTCCCTCATTTATATAATTCTCCTTTTAAAAAAATTGTAAAAATTTGATTTTGTGATATATAATAAATATGCAACCTTACACACAATTTAGATTAAAAAAAAAAAAAAACCTGACTCCTACTACTATCATAATTTGTGTTTATCCCCTAGTATGGTGCTACAACAATGGTCTCAAGCATAAGAACGATTGTGACGATGGTGCAAGACCAGGAAGTGTTTCATTCTATTGTACATAGGGTTACTATCAGTCCAAACTGACTTGACAGCACCTATAAACAACCTGTTAAGCAAAATATCTTGCATCTTGCTTTTTTTTATATTAACATAAAATATCTTCCATGGTGCTATAAAGGCTTTAGAGCTGTCTATCTGTTGTAGCACAACTGCTTTTTTCACTTCAGCAGTGACATTCTTTTTTTGATTCTATTTCTGAGTTTCGCTTGGTGATAACAGAATTACTAGTTCTTTCTCCTTCATCTGATGCATTAAGCAGAGAATTGTTGTTTTATACAGTCTATGGTTTTAATGAAGCCTTAGAATATATACAGAAACTCAATGGATTAAAAAAAAAAAAAGCAAAGACAGAAAGCATGAAAGGATTTATTTTTAGTTGTGTGGCTGCTATCCCAACACCCCTTCCTGGTATCTCAAGATGGCAGCACCACACTGGCCCATTTATAATCCGGGAGATGATTAGAGAGTGTCCGAAATAGCAGCAAAAAAATGACTTTGGTTGAGCTCTAGAGTTCCTAAAGACAACGAAAAAGACAACGAAAGAGCCTCGTCGCCCATAATACACACTTGTTAGTCTTTCAAATCACACTTCAATTGGAATGACAGTGCTTGAAGTAAATCACTCCATTAATAACTCAGCACAGCTACTTTCTGTTGCAGAGCTTGGAATGGCATGTTGAATGATAGGAGGCCTGCCCAAGTGCCTCAGTCAGTGTCCTCCAACAGCCCAAGTTAGGCATCCTTCATCATCCACACAGGCTGTTCAGCTTAGTCATTTTCCTGGGGATGGTGAAGCCATTGCTGACAGCTCAGGCAAGGCTCCCTTCCCCATTATCCTCAACGTAAACTGAGGTAAATGCAGACACATCGTAAAGGACTGGTGCTGCTAATCCATGTAATAAACAAAATGGCACAGTCTCTGGTTATTAAAGCAAGGATTTGTACTGGAACTGAGGATATTTGGAAACATGTTCAAATCATTAACACAGTCAAGAAATTCTTCCCTAAACTGTAGTTAAAAAAAGTCTCCTCTAAATTTTAAATGGATAAGAGTAAAGTAAAACAAAATGATAAAGATGTTTTAAAACTCTAAAAGAAAATATGTTCAGTGCTGGCATAACTGGATACCCATCTGCAAAAAAAATTTAAAAAGACCCATACCTCACACCATGCACAAAAATTAACCCAAAATGGATCAAAGACCTAAATATAAAATCTAAAACAATACAGATCATAGAAGAAAAAACAGGGACAACACTAGGAACTCTAATACATGGCATAAACAATATACAAAACATTACTAACAATGCAGAAGAAAAACTAGATAACTGGTAGCTCCTAAAAATTAAACACTTATGCTTATCCAAAGAGTTCACCAAAAGATTAAAAAGATTACATATAGACTGGGAAAAATTTTTAGCTATGACATTTCCAATCAGCATCTGATCTCTAAAATCTACATGATACTGCAAAAATTCAACACCAAAAAGATAACTAACCCCATTAAAAAATGGGCAAAGGATATAAACAGGCACCTCACCAAGGAAGACATTCAGGCAGCTAACAGACACATGAGGAAATGCTCACAATCATTAGCCTTTAGAAAAATGTAAATGAAAACTAGATTGAGATACTATCTCATTCCAACAAGGCCAGCATTAATCCAAAAAAATACAAAACAATAAATGTTAGAGAGGTTGTGGAGAGATTGGACCACTTATACACTGCCGATGGGAATGTAAAATGATACAACCATTTTGGAAAGCAATTTGGTGCTTCTTTAAAAGCTAGAAATAGAACTACCATATGATCCAGCAATCCCGCTCCTTGGAATATATCCCAGAGAAATAAGAGCCTTTACATGAACAGATATATGCATACCCATGTTCACTGCAGCACTGTTTATACTAGCAAAAACATGGAAGCAACCAAGATGCCCATCAACAGAAGAATGGATGAATAAATTATGGTATATTCACACAATGGAATACTACGTATTAATAAAGAACAATGGTGAATCCGTGAAACATTTCATAACATGGAGAAATCTGGAAGACATTATGCTGAGTGAAATTAGTCAGTTGCAAAAGGACAAATATTGTATGAGACCACTATCATAAGAACTCAAGAAATAGTTTAAACAGAGAAGAACATATTCTTTGATGGTTACAAGGGAGGGAGGGAGAGGGGTATTCACTAATTAGATAGATAACTATTTTAGGTGAAGGGAAAGACAACACAAAATACAGAAGAGGTCAGCACAACTGGACTAAACCAAAAGCAATGAAGTTTCCGGAATAAACCGAATGCTTTGAAGGCCAGAGTAGCAGGGGTGGGGGTCTGGAGACCATGGTTTCAGGGGACATCTATGTCAGTTGGGATAACAAAATGTGTTAAGAAAACATTCTGCATTGCACTTTGGAGAGTGGCTTCTGGGTTCTTAAACACCAGTAAGCAGCCATCTAAGAGGTATCAATTGGTCTCAACCCACCTGGAGCAAAGGAGAAGGAAGAACACCAAAGACACAAGGAATTAGGAGCCCAAGAGACAGAAAGGGCCACATAAATCAGAACTACATCAGCCTGAGACCAGAAGAACTAGATGGCACCTGGCTACAACTGATGACTGCCCTGACAGGGAACACAACAGAGAATCCCTGATGGAGCAAGAGAGCAGTGGAGTGCAGACCTCAAATTCTCTTAAAAAGACTAGACTTAATGGTCTGACTGAGACTAGAAGGACTCCAGAGGCGATGGTCCCCAGACCTTCTGTTAGCCCAAGACAGGAACCATTCCCAAAGCCAACTCTTCAGACAAGGATTGGACTAGACTACGGGATAGAAAATGATACTGGTGAAGGGTGAACTTCTAGGATCAAGTAGACACATGAGCCTATGTGGGCAGCTCCTGTTGGGGGGAGATGAGAAGGCAGAGGTGGACAGAACCTGGCTGAATGGATACAGGGTGGAGAGGAGTGTGCTCTCTCATTAGGGGGAGGGCAACTAGGAGTATATAGCAAGGCGTATATAAATTTTTGTATGAGAGACTGATTTGATTTGTAAACTTTCACTTAAAGCACAATTAAAGAAAAAAGGAAAGAAAATATTTTCAAATGTTTATCTGGTATCTGGATGGGGAAGACTTTTCAAGCTTATTGTAAGGGAAAAATCACATGGAAAACTATCAATGAATTTCATTACAAAAGTCTTAAAACTTCTATATGTTAACATCATGAGCAAAATTAAAAGTCCATCAAAAGGCTGTAAAATATTGCAACCAATATGACATTATTAATCATTTTAAACTATAGGTAATGGAATAAAAATAACAATGATATTTCAATAAGCTAAATATGCAACAATCATACACAGAATTTTCATGAAAGAATAAAAACCAAAAAAAAACTCACAAATGTGAAAAACAAGTAGACTTTCACTTCCTGGAAGATGGAATAGACGTATTTTCCCCATTTCTCCACTAAGTACAACTAAAACCCTGGACATTTTACATAAAACTAACATAAAAAAAAAATTTTTTTAAAAACAAAAAAAAACATAAGAGGTCTACAAATACCGAAAGAAGAAGGCAGATTAAATAAGGACTGAGACCCAAGGTTCAAAATGGTGGTGATTTCCCTGAATTTTCATTTTGTCTCGTATACTCCACTCTGAGCTCCAGCCACTATAACCTTTCTGTTTCTCAAATGCTCCTTGTTATTCTGCCCCAGGGCCCTTGCACTGACAGATGCCTCATTTTAGAGCACCTTTCCTTTACTCCTAATCATTCTTTAGACTTCAGTTTTAGTAAGTTCCTCACATAATCTTCCTTTCACCATCCAAGTCTATTACTATATTCTTAGAAAAATAGTCACCTTTCCTTTATGGTTCTTACTATGGTCACTAATTAGATGCTTAATTTTATAAGCATTTCATTAATGCTTGTCTTTCCCATTAGATTATAATTACTGTAAGTGCAGTAAACATGACTGATTTTGTTCACCATGGTTCCTTGGAGTATAGTCCAATTCCAGTCATGCTGTAGATACTATTTGTTAAGTATACAAATAGTCAGTGCTGAGTCTTTAGTGTGAAACTCTGCCCACTCCATCACGCCTAAGAACTTCCCCACTGCAAAAA
Source organism: Elephas maximus indicus (assembly GCF_024166365.1). Classification (NCBI taxonomy): domain Eukaryota; kingdom Metazoa; phylum Chordata; class Mammalia; order Proboscidea; family Elephantidae; genus Elephas; species Elephas maximus. The sequence goes on from NC_064820.1 coordinate 53,047,950, forward strand.
TCTGCGCTTTTGTAAACCACATACTGTGTATTAAAGGCCACATACATCATTAAAAGTACAAGAACCTCCCGTTTGCTAATGTAATTTTTAAACAACTCATGTATAAAAATCAATGTACTTTACTACGTGCCTCTTTTTATTAACCACTTAATTTCACATGCTGAGTACATACTCACACGGAACCTATTTTATCAAAGCAAAGTAGAATATTGTATCTGGGAAATATGTAACTAAGGATAGATGTCCAAGTAATTCAGAAAATAGTGATTTTTCAGTTGTGAAAAGATGTTATAAGGCCTTCCAATGAAACTGAGTTTTGAAGACAATGCATTGGGAGGAGTAGAAAAATGGGCAGCCATCTGCATTTTAAACTGCAAATCATTCGAGAAACATCAAGGGCTAGAAAACAACTTTAGACTTGAGAAAGCTCTAGTTTGTACAAAGAGATATGATCTTCCTCTCTCTCTTTCTCTGTCTAGGAGCAGCCATGGTAAATATCAGTTCTGGCATCTTATATTTCACCAAAAAAAAAAAAAAAGCAGCTTTTGACCTCGAGCCAAGTCCAACTCATGGTGACCCCATATGTGACCAAGTGGAACTGTGCTCCGTAGGGTTTTCAGCAGCTGTGAACTTTCAGAAGTAGAACTGCAGTCCACAGAGTTTTCATTGGCCGTGACCTTTTGGAAGCAGATTGCCAGGCCTTTCTTTTAAAGCGCCACTGGCTGAGTTTTGAAATACCAGCCTTTATGTTGGTAGCCAAGCACGTAACCATTTGCACCAGCCAGGGACTACACATATTCACCAAAAGACTGTTTTCACTCATTAAATGCAGCTGCAATGACAAAATCCGGCTGCACCCTTCACCATCTGTAGGATCTATTTTGAGCCTCACTTTGTTTGATTGCTGACTATTCTGAAGCCTTCTGACAACAGGTCAAATCCTAATCATTCTTTATCCTGTGCCCTTGAAGGCAAGAATGTAAATCAAACTCGTATTTACTATTCCGTGTCTTACCACGACTGCACTGCAAACACTGCATGAAGTCACTGTACAACACAGGTTATAGGTACAAATACAACTAGAGTCGGTGTCGATTGTTTTCCTGATGGTACTGAGAACACTGAGTAGCTGAATTGTTCCTGTGAGTATTTTTCCATGCTCAAATGTGTGTAAATAATATCATTGTCTATTACATTGTTTTATGCCATACCAGGTAGGTTAGAAATGCAGGCCATTTTTCTTGTATTTTTGTACAAAGGAACACAGGCTTTACGACATTAAAGCATTGCTTTCTAGAAACTTTAACCTGATACGCATTTCCTAAATTTTCCTATAAAATGTTTTGGATTTTCTCCTGAGAAATAGTCCATAATTGAGACATAAATGTATTCAAAGTTTTAGGATATTGTTTCATTCTTGCTGAAGCTTTATTATAATTTTATATATTTACAGAACTTGTCCAGGAATAGTGACTTATTTAGAAATTTTTTCTTCATATGTATTGGCTGCTGATGAACTTGGAAATAAACTGATGTAATAATAAAATAGGTGATCCAAGGAGTTTGTTAAGCTTTGTAAATATTATCACCTATAAAAAGAATAGCACACAGAAATATAAGCTTAATGCTGCTTCCTTTACTTAGTGAAGAAGATGAATGAAGTAAATGAACATAATGAATTAGAAAAATTTTCAACAAATATTCATATTTATAATAAGGTTAGAAATGAAAATTTTAGCAACCAAATTTTCACACCGGTTTTTATTTTATTGAGAAAGAATGATGATAAGATTTCATAAATATAATCACATAAGCCAGACATGCTGGATTTATTCTACTACCTTAGTTGTTAGGTGCCATTGAGTAGGTTCCAACTCATAGTGAACCTATGTACAACAGAACAAAACACTTCCCACTCCTGTGTCATATTCACAGTCATTGCTGTTTGAGCCCATTGTTGCAGCCACTGTGTCAATCCATCTCCCTGAGAGTCTTCCTCTTTTTTGCTGACCCTCTACTTTACCAAACATCATGTCCTTCTCTAGGAATTGGTACCTCCTGATAACATGTCCAAAGGATGTAAGGTAATACTTTCGACTATCTTAGTTTGCTAACTATTATTTCTTTTTAGTATGATTATTTTGATTTCATAGTTTCAGTAAGGTAGAAAATCAGCTAAAACTGAAAATTATGGTTTTTTTCAAGATAGCAGAGCTTAGACTAATGAGTCCCATGAATCTCTCTATCGGTAATCCATAAAATTCCAATTTTTTAGTCTAAATTTTCTAGTTAAAGGTTTATAGTTAAATCTTAAAAAATTACCATGTTTTTTAATCATTAGAATTTTAACTGCTCTCATAATGTTTTTAACACTAATGCACCATATTTTGATTGCACGATTGCCCAACTTGGAGTTACGTAGCTTCCTACAGTGTTTGTCTGTACTAGGCAAGACTAAAACAAATATTTCCCAGCAAATAACTCTTTGGAAGATTTATTTGAATTTTAGGTACTTTTACAAAATCAAATTGTTTGCAATATAATTTACATATAATAAAATGTGCAGACTTCAGTGCTATAGGTAAATGAGTTTTGACAAATGTATACTTCCATGCAGCCACCACCCCTGTACAGATGTAAAATATTTTCATCACCTCAGAAGCTCCTCGGGGCCCCTTTTCAGTTAATCCTGTCCCACCACTTCCCACCCCAAAACAAAGATTTAACAAATTTTTATCACCATATATTAGTTTGATCTGTTCTATAATGTGATACAAATAAATTATATAACATTTATTCTGTTGCCCTCTTTCTTTGGCACAGAAATTTTTTTTTCTTATTTTGTTGTTTCAAATTTACAAAGCAAAACATGCAACAGTTCCTACACGTACTATTTGGCGACACTGATTACATTCTTCAAGTTGTGCAACAATTCCCACCCTCTTTTTCTGAGATGTGTCTCGCTCATTAACATAAACTCACTGAACCCTAAAGCTCCTGTCTAATCTTTCGAGTTGCTATTGTCAATTTGATCCCATATAGGTAGTTCTTCAAAGAGCATAACACTCATTTGATAAAGTCAAACACACATTCCTGATAAAAACTCAATAAATTATGAATAGAAGGGAAATTCCTCAACTTAATAAAGGCCATCTATGCAAAACCAACAGCCAACATCATTCTCCATGGAGAGAGGCTGGAAGCATTTACCCTGACAACAGGAATAAGACAAGGATGCCCTTTATCACCATTACTATTTAACATTGTTCTCAAAGTCTTAACTAGAGCAGTAAGACAAGAAAAAGAAATAAAGGGCAACCAAACTAGAAAGGAAGAAGTAAAACTATCCCTATTCACACATGATATGATACTATACATAGGGAAACCCAAAGATTCCACAAGATAATCACTGGAACTAATAGAAAGATTCAGCAGAGTAGCAGGTTACAGGATCAACATACAAAAATCAGTTGGATTCCTATACACTGACAAAGAGAACTTCGAAAAGGAAATCAGGAAAACATGACCACTTATAATAGTCCCTAAAAAGATGAAATATTTAGGTACAAATTCATACAAGGACATAAAAGACCTATACAAGGGAAACTACAGAACACTTTAGCAAGAAACCAAAAGAGACATACAAAAATGGAAAAGCATACATGCTCACAGATAGGAAGACTGAACATTGTAAAAATGTCAATTCTACCAAAAACAATCTACAGATAAAATGCAATGCCAATTCTACTACGAACAGTATTCTTTAATGAGATGGAAAAAGCGATCAATGACTTTATATGGAAAGAAAAGATGCCCTGAATAAGGAAAGCATTATTGAAGAAAAAGAACAAAGTAGGAGGCCTCACTCTACCTGATCACAGAACCTACTATACAGCCATGGTAGTAAAACAGCCTGGTACTGGTACAATGACAGATACATAAATCAGTGGAACAGAATCAAGAGCCCAGAAGTAAATCCACCCACCTATGGCCAGCTAATCTTTGAAAAAAGACCAAAGTCCATTAAATGGGGAAAAGACAGTCTTTTTGACAAATAGTTCTAGCAAAACAGGGTGTCCACCTATAAAAAAATGAAACAAGGCCTAAACCTCATACCATACACAAAAACTAACTCAAAATGTATCAAAGACATAAATATAAAACCTAAGATGATAAAGTCACAGAAGAAAAAATAGGGACACTAGGGGCCCTAATGAGTGGCATAAATACAATACAAACCATAAGTGACAATGCACAAACACTGGAAGATAAACTAGATAATTGGGAGCTCCTAAAAATCCAAATCATGAAAAGACTTCACCAAAAGAGTAAAAAGGGAACCTACAGACTGAGAAAAAAATTTTGGCTATGACATATCTGACAAGGGTCTAATCTCTAAAATCTATAGAATACTTCAACACCTCAACAACGAAAAGACAAATAATCAAATTAAAAACTGGACAAAGAATATGAACAGACACTTCACCAAAGAGGACATTCAGGCAGCTAACAAACACATGCAGAAATGCTGGTGATCATTAACCATTGGAGAAATGCAAATCAAAGCTATAATGAGATTCCAACTTACCCTGACAATACTGGAACTCATCAGAAAAACAGAAAATAACAAATGTTGGAGAGGTTGCAGGAGATTGGAACTCTTTATGTGCTACTGGTAGAAATGCAAAATGGTACAACCACTATGGAAAATAAAATGGTGCTTCTCACAAAGCTAGAAATAGAAATACCATACAATCCAGTATCCTCACTACCAGGAATATATCCTAGAGAAATAAGAGCCATCACACAAATAGACATATACACATCTACATTCATTGCAGCATTATTTACAATAGCAAAAGGATGGAAACAACTGAAGTGTACATCAACAGGGGAATGAATAAACATAGTACATACACGCAAAGGAATATTATGTAAAGATAAAGAACAAAGATGAATCCGCAAAACATCTCACAACATGGATGAATCTGGAAGGCGTTACGCTGAGTGAAATAAGTCAATCACAAAAGGAAATAAATATTATATGAGACCACTATTATAAAAGCCAAAGAAAAGGTTTACTCACAGAAAAAAAACAATCTTTGATGGTTTCGAGGAAGGGGAGGGGTGAGGAGGGGAAACCACTAACTAGGTAAGGGACAATTATTGACCTTCTTTAATGAAGAGAAAGACAACACACGACATAAGGGAAGTCAGCCCAATTTGATGAAGGCAAAGTCATAGAAGCTTCTGAGACACATCCAAACACCTTGAGGGACTGAGTTACTGGGGCTGAGGGCTGGGGACCGTGGTCTCTTGGGACATCTAGCTCAACTGGAATAAAATAGTTCGTAAAGAAAATATTCAACATCCTACTTTGATGAGTAACCCCTGGGGTCTTAAAAAATTATGAGAGGCCATCTAAGATACATCTTTTGGTCCTATCACATCCAGAGCAAAGGAGAATGAAGAAAACCATAGACACGAAGAAAATATTAGTCCAAAGGACTAATGGACTACATGAACCACAGCCTCCACCAGCCTGAACCCAGAAGAACTAGACGGTGCCACCATCAACTACTCTGACAGAGATCACAATAGAGGGTCCTGGACAGAGCTGGAGAAAAATATAGAACAAAATTCAAATTCCCAAAAAAGAGACCAGACTGACTGTTCTGACAGGTGCTGGAGGAATTTCCTAGACTATGGCCCTGGACACCTGCTAACTCAGAACCGAAGCCACTCCGGAAGTTCACCTTTTGGCCAAAGGTTAGACGGGCCTATAAAACAAACGTGAGGAATGTGCTTCTGAGTTCAATCAAGCATACGAGACTAAATGGGCAACATACCTGCCCAAAAGCAAAGACAAGAAGGCAAGAAGGGAAAGGAAAACTGGACAAATGGACACTTGGAACCCAGGGTAGAAAGGGAAAGGGGAGAGTGCTAACATATTGCAGGGATTGCAACCAATGGCACAAAACAATTTGTGTATAAATTTTTGAATGAGAAACTAATTTGCACTGTAAACTTTCACCTAAAGCACAATAGAATTTTTTTTAAAAAAAGCATATTGATCAAAGCTGACCTTTTTTACTAGTTAAACTAAACTATTGTTCATTTTTAAGATGAGTTCAGAGGGTATTTTTGGTTTAAGGTACAAAGATTATTTCAGGGCAATTGTTTCAGGGGTTCATCCAAAGCTCCATGCTCCAGAAAGTCTGGAGTTTGTGAGGATTTTAAACGCTGTTCTGCACTCTCCTCCTTTTGATTAGGATTCGTCTATGGAATCTTTGATCCAAATGTGCAGTAACGATAGCTGAGCACCATCCACTTCTTCCAGTCTCATGGCAAAGGAGGCAGTTTTTCATGGAGGCAATTAGTCACACACTCTGTATCCTTCTTCTATTCCTGACTCTCTTTCTTTCTCTATTGCTCTGGTTGATTAGAGACCAATTGTTGTGCTTTGGATGGCCACTTGCAACAAACTTGGAGGTAGAACAGAAGCACTAAACAAATTATTAGGCCGATTAACTGTTTCGTCCCATGAAACCGTTATCCTAAACCTCCAAACTAAGGAACAATATCCCATGAGGTGTTTGGTTATACATACCCAGCCTCAGCAGCTACTCTTCTTTCTTTTTTGTCATTGTTGTAAATATACGTATCATACAACTTTTGCCAACTCATCCTTTTACAGGTGTACAAATTATTAACTGAAGGAAGAAGCCTAAGCTGCACTGAAGGCACTGGTAAAAAAACAAGGTTCCAGGAATTGACAAAATACCAATTGAGATGATTCAACAAACAGATGCAAAGCTGGAAGCTCTCACTCATCTCTGCAAAGAAATACGGAAGACAGCTAGTTGGCCAACCAACTGGAAGAGATCCATATTTATGCCCATTCCAAAAAACGTGATCCAACAGAATGTGGAAATTATCAAACAATATCACTAATACCACATGCAAGTAAAATTTTACTGAAGAGAATTCAAAAATGGTTGCAGCACTACATCAACAGGGAACTGCCAGAAAGTCAAGCCAGGTTCAGAAGAGGACATGGAAGGAAGGATATCATTGCTGATGTCAGATGAATCTTGGCTGAAAGCAGAGAATACCAGAAAAGTGTTTGCGTTTTATTGACTATGCAAAGGTATTCAACTGTGTGGATCATAAAATATTATAGATAACATTTCAAAGAATGGGAATTTCAGAACACTTAATTGTGCTCATAAGAAATCTGTACATAGATCAAGAGGCAGTCATTTCAACAGAACAAATCGGTACTGCATGGTTTAAAATCAGGAAAGGTATGCATCAGGGTTTTATCCTTTCACCATGCTTATTCAATCCGTATGCTGAGCAAATAATCCAAGAACCTGTACTACATGAAGGAAGACTCATTAACAACCTGCAATATGCACAGATGATACAGCCTTGCTTGCTGAAAGTGAAGAAGACTTGAAACATTTACTGATGAAGACCAAAGATTACATCTTTCAGTATGGATTACACCTTAACATAAAGAAAACAAAATCCTTACAACTGGACCAATAAGCAACATCATGATTAACAGAAAAGACTGAAATTGTCAAGGATGTTTTTTTATTTGGATCCACAATCAATGCCCACGGAAGCACCAGTCAAGAAATCCAACAACATATTGCATTGGCCAAATCTGTCGCAAAAGACCTCTCGAACACGTTAAAAAGCAAAGCTATCACTTTGAGGGTTAAGATGTGCCTGGCCCAAGCCATGATATTTTCGATTGCCTCCTATGCCTGAGAAAGCTGGACAAAGAATAAGGAAAAGTGAGGAAGAATTAATGAATTTGAATTATGGAGTTGGTGAAGAGTGTTGAATATACTCTGGACTGCCAGAAAAACAAACATCTGTCTTGGAAGAAGTACAGCCAGAATGCTCCTTAGAAGCGAGGATGACAAGACTTCGTCTCACATACTTTAGACATGTTGTCAGGATTGACCAATCCCTGGAGAAGGACAACATGCTTAGCAGAGGGTTAGCCAAAAAGAAGACCCGAACAAGATGGATTGACACAGTGGCTGCAACGATGGGCTCAAACATAGCAATGATTGTGAGGGTGGTGCAGGACCACCCCGTATTTCATTCTGTTGTGTGTAGGGTTGCTATGAGCTGGAACCAACTCGTCGGCACCTAAAAACAACACCAACATCAGCTAGAATGAAGAGATGATCAGTTTCTAATCGTGAGTAGAGCTGGTTTGGGTTGGAGTTATTAATTTATTTCTTCTAGCTCTTAGTTGCTGTCGAGTAAGTTCCAACTCATGGCGAAGTACTTGTGCAGAGCAGAGCTATGCTAGTGTTGTATTTTCAAGGCCTTCTAGTAAGTCTTCAGAATTCAGGAACCAAGAGATCCTAACTTTGGTTTTCAGTCCACCTTTAACTTACCGTGCTCCCTAGGGCTGATAACTCTGATCTTCATAGAAGCTGGGTGAATCTTTTTTGGTTATACTTTGGGACCACAGCACAGCAAGATCACACAGCTTCAAGTCCTACAGACTGCAGGATTTCTGAGATCAGGAGACACTTGGATATTTTAAATTGTAAGTTTGCAAGTTATGCCATGTCCTGCACTTTTCAGGCCTGACCCAAGACTTGGTTACGCAATAAAATACTCACGTAAGAGAATTAACTGGGAAAGAGCATTTTCTTTGCATTTAAGCCTTCCTCAGATTCAAAGCCCTCACACTAGCCCAAAGGTTCAGAAAATGTTTGACAGGTTTCTCTTACTTAAAGCAGAGATTGTCCTTGTTCTGGCAGCTCGCTCCTTCTCCTTCTTATCCTGTCCGCAACCGCAGCAACTGACCCAAGTGAAAGTGTTCTCAAACTCTTGCTCACCTATGAAGTTATTGGTCTCTCTAGACTAGTTTAATTCTTTTAGATTTATTTGTATCTGTGAAATAGAAATTTCACAAAATGGTGGTTTTAAACAAAAGTACTGATTTTTTAGTTTACAGATAACTTATTGTTTCAAGAAAATATCTTCAATCGTCCACTCTACATTATCCTTCGTCAGTCTTGTTTCAAAAATACAAACAATAAAAGCACAAACAACAAGATAAACACAAAAAACAATAGAGCAAAAGTCCACCAAAATGTCGCATTCAAATCATCCTAATCACCTAAGAGTCCTCATAATGCAATAAATTGAATGGTAACTTCAAGAAAGGGGATATCGAGAGAGTAAACCTACTTCCAATAACACAAAAGAAATAAGTGTGAGCTAAAAGTCTTTAATGTCCTTTACTATCCTAAGCATACTGCAACTCTTTCCATACTTTTTGAATATTTCTAAGGATGTATTCCCAGAAGAAACATTACTAGTCAAGAATAATGAATATTTTTGTGACCGTTGCCAAAAAGAATGATAATATGGTAATGGTATCACTTCTTCTCAAAAGAAATACTGTGTTCCCTTTTCCACAAAGATCATTATAGATTTCAAACAGGACTCGTTACATTTTTTTGCATTCATTTTGTTAAAACATTTTAGACTTATTTCATTATATTCCCTCTCCTCCCCCTGCCTATTTATTCAACACCCTTTTATTCCAAGAGCAGTCTTAGTAAAAGAATGACCCTTATCTCACTCTCACAGACAAGATGAAATAAAGGAGAGTGACTGCTAATGGGTACCGGGCTTCTTTTAGGAGTGATGAAAATGTTCTAAAATAGATTGTGGTGATGGTTTTACAACTCTGTAAATATACTAAAAACCAGTGAACTCTACATTTTAAATGGTGTTTGTGAATTATACCTCAACAAAGCTGTCATTTTAACAATGAGATAAAAGAGGGAGAATGAATGTCAATGAAATTTCTAGCCTAAGTTTCTCACCCCACTAAAAATCAAAATCAATTTCATGGGGCAGTTTCCAAGCACACTGAAAAAGAATGAAAATTGTCTGATCTACCAGAACATTATCATAATAAATATAACAAGATTGTACTGAAATGAAAGGTATTGCTTAAGGGGTGTCTTAGTCATCTAGTGGTGCTATAACAGAAATATCACAAGTGGATGGCTTTAACAAAGGGAAGTTTATTTCTTTACAATAAAGTAGGCTAAAAGTCCAACTTCAGGGCATCAGCTCCAGGGAAAGGCTCTCTTTGTTGGCCTCCTCATCAATCTTACCCTGGACTATGAGTTTCAGCGTGCAGGGACCCCAAGTCTGAAGGAAGAGCTCTGCTCCTGGTACTGCTTTCTTGGTGGTATGAGGTCCCCGTCTCTCTGCTGGCTTCTCTCTTTTATATCTCCAAAGAGTTTGCCTCAAGACACAATCTAATCTTGTATATTGAGTCCTGCCTCACTAACACAACTGCTGCCCATCCTCCCTCATTAACATTATAGAGGCAGGATTTACGACATATAGGAAAATCACACAATACGGGGAATCGTGGCCCAGCCAAATTGATACACACGTTTTTGGGAGAATATAATTCAATCCATGACAAGATGTATTGAGTTTCTGTTTAGGGTAATGAAAAAAATCTGGAAACAGTGGCGATGGTTGTACAACAGTGGTAGCGTAAACAATGTCACTGAATTGTACACATAAAAAGAGTTGAAATGGCAAATGTTTCATTTTATATGTATTTATCACAATTCAAAAAAAGAATATACTGAATTTTTATCTGATGTCAGACACTGAGCTAAACATTTTAAACTAATTTTCTCATTTAATCTTCACATCGACTCAGGAAATTACTATTATTTATTGTATTTTGAAGATGAGGAGGCTAGGATTTAGATCACAGCAAGTGGTGGAGCCAGTTATAATTCTGATTGTTACTAATTCATAAATGTTTGTTCCTTTTCTTCTCCCTATTAGTCCCCAATACATTCACAATGCTGCTTCCTTAGTCTGATACAGCCTGCCCTTCTGATTGCAACTCTGGGAATAAAATTGGCATTGTCCCAGATTCTGTTCTTGCCAAGTTCAATTTTATCAGGGGGTAATAAAGAACAACAATACACGTTTTTACTTTAACGTTCACAGAACACTTCTGGATCATTGGATTTTGGGCCCCATTTCATCTGTAAAAAAAAAAAAAAATCTGTAGGATGCAAATTATCCTAGTTATAACAAGTTTACCTTATAAAAAGGAACACCTACTTTTGGGGGGTAAAGTTCACCAAACAGTGACAAATTGAATAAAAATTAAATTTTGCTTGCATTTAATAGCAGTTAGGAAAAAATGAAAAAGAAGCAAGGAATTATGTTTGCCATCAGGGAAAGCATGAGATGGTGATGCAACTTTATGTAGGGACCCTTTAGAATTTTATATTGTGTGCACTTGGACTGTGTGCACTTAGTAAATTAAAGAAAATACAAAGAAATTATAGTGCTGACATTCTGAAAATGAACTGCTCCTCTGAGAAATATAATTAAACACTCAGGGACAGAGATTTGTATCCCAAGTAAATAAATTTTTGAGGTAACTAAGACTTAGTGCTCCAAGATGCAGCATTGTTTATTTCATTATTTATTCTATAAACACAAATTCTACATAAGCCTACCGTGTGCCAGGCACTGGGCTAACCATGCATTACAACAAAGAACGTGGTCCCTGCCCTTACGAAATTTTTGTAATATTAGATGAATCATTACTAAATGCATCTCATTTCTGCCTTTTTAAACTGAGGGTGTTATATGTATGTTCTCATTGTCTTGATGACTTTTGATGAACATCCACTATCAAAGTAGAGTACTGGGACCATATTTTAGAGTCCAAGTCTCTTCCTTCTATAGAAGTTGGCCAACTCCTATGCCACTGAGGATGTTCACATTTTCCAGACCTCCAATATATTTTTTTCTTTTTTAGTATTTAATCTCTGAGAGAGAACCAGATAGCAAAACTTATTAAATATTGCTTGCTCAATAAGTCAGGTTCTAAAATATGTCTCTGCAAAGTTCATGACCACTTTAAGGGACTTTGGGGAACTTCTTCAACAATTTGAACATTGGGTTCACATTTTTGCTAAAAACCTGAGCTACCCATAAACAAAGTTACCTACAGATAAGTCCATTTTTCTTTATGGATTCGTAACTGGTAGTTAAACTTCATTACCATTATTATTTTAGATAAGAATATGTATGGACATTCTTTTGAGATGTTGGTTTTAGTGATATCTGTTGATTACTGTCATGGATTGAATTATGTCTCCCCAAAATGTGTGTATCAACTTGGCTGGGCTGTGATTCCTAGTATTGTGTGGCTGTCCTCCATTTTGTGATTGTAATTTTATGTTAAAGAGGATTAGGGTGGGATTGTAACACCCTTACTCAGGTCACATTCCTGATCCAATATAAAGGGAGTTTCCCCAGGGGTGGCTTGCACCACTTTTTATCTTACAAGATATAAAAGGAAAGGGGAGCAAGCAGACAGTAGGGGACCTCATACCACCAAGAATGAAGAGCAGGAGTGCGTGTCCTTTGGACCCAGGATCTTTGCTCTGAGAAGCTCCTCGATCAGGGGAAGGTTGATGGCAAGGACCTTCCTCCAGAGCCAACAAGAGAAAGCCCTCCCCTGAAGCCTATGGCCTGAATTTGGACTTGTATCCTACTAGGCTGTGAGGGAATAAATTTCCCTTTGTTGAAGCCATCCACTTTTGCTATTTCTGTTATAGCAGCACTAGATGACTAAGACAATTACCTATTTGTAGTCAAACTCAACAATGACACTTTTCACTTGGCAATCTTATAAGAGTATACCAAAGTACTAGGCTCGTAGTTAGTTAATCTTCAGAAATAAGGACCTGAGTTTTCACTGTATTTTAAAAATATGATTTAAACATCAATAAATGTAGAAAGAATACTTACCATAATCAAACGCATATGTCTCTCAAGGTCAGGTTAAAAATTCTTATAAGCATTTTTGTTATGAGAGTAATATTACTGCTTGATGAGGTGACTGAAAGAGGAAACCTCACAGATCAAATCTGTTTTTAAATAGCATCCAAACAAAAATGAAGCTCCTTTGCTATAAAACTTTCCCCTTGAGTTTTCTTTAAAAGGTTACAACAGTAGTTTTCAATGACTGTCCTTAATGTAGTATTTTGAAACTAATCAAGTGTAGTGATCCTTCATCTGGAAATTCTTCAAATTTCATTTAATGCATCTTTGAAGCTGTTTGTATGGACTAAATCTCAATGAATCAAACTGGTGTTTTTCTGTTTGTTTAATGGGGTGAAACAAACTAAAATTTTCAAAAAATGTTTTTTCTTGATAGGGAAGTAAATGTGAATATTTTTCATTTATATACTACAGTGGTACCACTAGTCCCTCCTTTCCAGCATGAATACTACCTGTTCTCAATCAACAGATAGCTGAGCACCTTATTTTGTACAGTGCCTAGCTAAGCGCTTAAACTTGTAGAACTTTTACAAGTGTTAATGTGCAAATAAGTCACCTGAGGATACCATTAAACTGACTTTTCTGAGTTTCAGATTCAATAGATGTAGAGTGGAACCCCAAATTTTGCATTTCTAGAGATGATGCTGATGCAGCTGGGCCTGACCACACTTTGAGGAGCAAGACTCCAAAAAGCACAGAGCACAGTGCTTTCTTCAGAAATCTTACAAAACATGCATTGATAAAATAGAAAGACTAATCTACACTCTAGGGTTGTTTTGAGAACTGACGAGACAACGTATGTAAAGTAACTGGCATGAGAAATTTCAAAAATGATAAAATTTATTCATTAAACAAACAAAAGAAACATTGTCTATTATGGTTAATTTTATGTAGCTGATTTTACCTAAGGCAGCACAATTGAAGGGCTAGTTATTATAGAATAGATATGTAAGAATGAGTTTGTAGAAAATATTAAAACTGTAAGGTAAAGATTTGGGTATTTATTCCAAAAGTGGGAGTAAATTCACTGGTGGTTTTTTAGTCATAGTAATGACAAAGTAAAAGAAATAATTTCATCTGTGAAAATTAAAGTCTGGGAAATAAGTGAGGCCATGTTTGCAGTAACATAGATTTGACTTTACAAGGGCATAAGGGTAATGGAGGAGGTAATGAAAAGGTGGAAAGCAAGAGACCAACATTAATTGGGCTCCTCCCAGCTAGGCATTGTGCTTTGCATTATACTGGCTGCATGTCAAATCCACCCTGGAAAATTTTGACATGTGTGGACATCCAAGCCTCACTTCCTGACCAATTACACCAGATTCTCTGAGAGAGTGTTCAAGCAAATCTTTTAAAAGTTCTTCAAAGCCTCTCTCACTGAGCTTCTGCTAAAAGTGATGGGAAAATTTGGAAATGGGTACTGGTGATGGTTAAACAAGAGGGACGTGATTAATGACACTGAATTGTACATGTAAAAAAATGTTGACATGGAAAATGCTTTGCTACATATATATTTACCAAAACAAAAAATATGTATTCCCAAGGGAAAAGATAAATGATTATGGTACATATCCTGTGGTCCGTCCCCCTACTCTTTTTATTCCCGAAAGTCTAGATTGAAAGTAAAAGCAATTGAAAATTAGCTGCTGTTTATCTTGACCTCTCGGCTCTACCGAGTACTTCTCAAGGCAATGTAGATGCCTCTGCTTACTCACAGAGCAGTCAGTCGGTGCAGAAAAGAAAGGGAAGCACACAGTTCAATATCTCAAGATCCTTTCTCACTCCAATAACTGACCTGAGTCTGCATATAATTCCCCGTCTGAGTCCCACGTACATATTATTCCTACTACCACTTGCTGCCAAGTGTTGCAAACTGTCTAGGAAAAAGCTATTAGATTAATAATGACTTTCACTTTTCCTTTTCTAAGACAGGAAAGGAATAAACATCATGATTCTGTTTTGTAAGAACTTTACCCTGAAATATTAAGAAATATAATGGAGTAATTGTAACCACATCTTTCATCTTGTGCTAAGAGGAACTCTTCAGGAACTCACCAGGTCCCATTTTCATCACACATCACCAGTTCATATTTTTGATTCAACTCCCATTAAAAAAAAAAAAAAAAATTCAACCATCTCCCTTTCTTGTACATCTTCCTCTCTCACTTCTGCCTTTTCAAAGGTTCTCTTATGCTTTTAACCTGTCTTGACTGAGTTAATTAAACATTCTTCCTTCTGTAAAATGTAAAATTTGCCTCTTTTTTAGCTTCCCTGAACAGGAGAGCTGAGCCCATTCCATTTAAAACTCATATGCATTAAGATTCCCACTGCAGCCCTGACTCCCTTTCAAAAAAGTGGCATTTTCTCAGTATTAAGGTGTTCTTCATTTGTGTTCTATTAAAATTTCAAATGCATGTGGTGTTGCATTGTCCTCTGATCTTTTCTTTGAAGCTTCTCTAAAAATACATCTATTATGATTTCCTTTGAGAAGTGACTCTCAGTCCTAGCTACAATAGGGAATTGCTTGAGGGCTTTTTAAAATACAATATTGTTGCCTGGGCACAATTAAATCAGAACCTCTGGGGTGGAACCCAGGAGTAAGTATATTTTTAATTGTCAGAATATTCGAATCCGCCAGCACTGGGATGTAATATTTTGGAGCCTCAGTGGTACAGTGGTTAAGAGCTCAAGCTGCTCACCAAAAGGTCGGCAGTTTGAATCCACCAGCTGCTCCTTGGAAACTTCATAGGGCAGTTCTACTCTGCCCCATAGGGTTGCTATGAGTTGAAATCAACTCATCGGCAATGGGTTGTTTTTTTATGTTGTATTTTACACCACTCATCTGTCAGTTTGTCATACTTGATGCTAAATGGAGAAAAGATTGAAGTTGTCAAGGATTTCATTTTACTTGGATCCACAGTCAACATCTATAGGAGCAGCAGTCAAGAAATCAAACAATGTATTGCATTGGGCAAGTATACTGCAAAAGACCTCTTTAAAGTGTTAAAAAGCAAAGATGTCACTTTGAGGACTAAGGCACGCCTGACCCAAGCCATGGTATTTTTCAATTGCATCATGCATGAGAAAGCTGGACAATAAATAAGGAAGACAGAAGAAGAATTGATGCCTTTGAATTATGGTGTTGGCAAAGAATATTGATATGCACCATGGACTGCCTAAAGAACAAACAAATCTGTCTTGAAAGAAGCACAGCCAGAATGCTCCTTAGAAGTGAGGATGGTGAGACTTTGTCTCACATATTTTGGATGTGTTATCAAGAGGGACCAGTCCCTGAAGAAGGATTTCATGCTTGGTAAAGTAAAGGGTCAGTGAAAAAGAGCAAGACCCTCAATGAGATGGATTGACACAGTGGCTGCAAAAGTGGACTTAAACATAGCAACTGTTGTGAAGATGGAGCAGGACCAGGTGGTGTTTCATTCTGTTGTACATGTGGTAGCTATGAGTCAGAACCAACTAGACACCACCTAACCACAATAGCAATGTGTTGTGTTTTACACTGCTTCTTGATAGAAAATCTCCTTCTCTTTTCTCTGAAAAAACGAAAACAAAAAAACCCAGGATGTACGTTAGCCAAAGGGAGTCCTAGTAAGCAAAGGTTTGAAGTCTTGGAAGCTAGAGTGCTCCCAAGAAACAAATGTGGATGTCACAGAATTGGAGGACATAATTCAGCCAATGGTATTTACTCAACTACTAGATATTGTATTTATAGTCATCATTTCAGCTAAATCTTCTAAGTCTGAAAGATGTACTTCTTGCTCAAGATCAATTTTTGAGTTGATTGAGAATCAATCTGGTCTGCACAGAAGGCTGTAGGGTGAAAAACAGTCTGGCATGCCTTAATTGTAGCTTCTTTTCCCTGTCACCCATATGGCTCCTGAATTTTCTGAGTCTTCACATAACTATTTATTTTATATTTAATACAGAATAAAGCTGTCCTTTCCAGATTTATTAATAAAAGGCCAGAATCCTCACTAAACATCTGCCATAGGAAGCCACAGGCGCACAATGAGCATTGTGGGATAATTGTGGTTCAGAACTTGAGACTAGGAACCCAGACTCACCCGTTCTAATACAGTGAAAACTACGAGGGCCAGAACTCAATGGGACTGCCTTGTTTTTCAGGGTCTTGAAAGTTTTCCACCTTTGACAAGGTGCAGTCTTACCACTCTTCTATTGCTCTCTATTAGTGGAAAGAAAATATTTGAGTTTTCCTTCTCTGATAGGTTTGCGCCTCACCCAGGTTCAGCTTTTGAAGGTTTTACTGTATTGCTCTTTATATTGAGCACTTCATGAACAACACTGTGCCTCAGTTTCCTCACAAGTCAAATGAATGTATGACCAACTGCCATACATACCTCAATGGACTGTGTGAAACGAGACAGTGCACAGCTAACTACTTAAAAAACTATAACTACTATTCGAACCAAAAGTATTTTATCACTGTGATCATTTCTGAATGATGAATTTGGTCTATATTCTTCTACCTGTGGTCAACTTTTTTGAGTGAATGGGGTTTGTAAGGAAAAAAACGAGAAAGAAAAAAAGTCTCAACACAGTACATTTAATGATATAAACCCAATGAAAATAAAGAAGTAAAAGATTAAGAGAAAAAGAAAAATACCCTGGGTATTTGTGAAAACAATAAAAATATTTTGGAGGGAGGGAAAAGTGTATTTATATTGCTTTATTTTTCCTGCTGAAATATACTTGCTCTCCCTTTAACAACCCAAGAATTGTTTAGGGCAGAAACCCCTTAATTTTAGTTTAGACACACTCAGAAACTGTTTCGCTTATTCTTTATGCTGTTCTCTTGGGCAAATGCTTTTTCTCTTACTTGAGACTTTGAATTTAATTTGAATGCCCTAAACTCTAGAGGGGACTTTTGTCACTTCCTAAACCAAAACAAAAATTCCATCTTTATTCTTATTACATTCTCCAGGGAAATTTTGGCTTCTCAGTATAGATCCTGGCACATGCTGCTGAAAGGCTATTTAGCTGCTCTGGAGAAAAATACCTCAAACTTTCTCTGAGATGCCACTGTAACTACTCATTTCAAAGATATTTATACACAGAATGTCTTTATTGTCAAAATGAGTTTTCAAAGAAGTGTTTTCCAAAGAGATTATTAGTATTAAAATTCCATATCAGAAAGTACTTACTCTTAAAAAGGCTAACCTTTTATAGCAAACCAGGAAGGTTGTAAAAACCAGGGCTTCGAACTAGTTAGTTCCAGTTCAAATCCCTACCTATATTTGCATTTCTAACAAGTTCCCAGGAGAGGCTAATGATCCTAGTTAGGGACCAGTTCTGAAAACCACCAGTAGAGCAGTGGTTCTCAACATTTATTATACATAAGAATCACCTGGGGGGATCTCACGGAGCTCTGGTGGTGCAGTGGTTAAGAACTCAGTTGCTTACCCAAAAGGCTGGCAGTTCCAATCCACCCAGCTGCTCCTTGGAAACCCTATGGGGCAGTTCTACTCTGTCCTATAGGGTTGCTAGGAATTGGAATTGACTACACGGCGATGAGTTTTGGGAATCTTGTTAAAGTGTAGATTCCGATTCAGTACATCTGGGGTAGAAATGCAAATTCTCAGCAGGAGTTCGAAGCCCCAATAAAAACATTTTATGAATGCCCAGGGCATCCCATCGCAAACAAAAAAAAAGACAATGCACAATGGAAATGTGTAAGAAAAGTTCCAAAGCCATCACAAAGAATTATGTTCCATTTAATTCCTACTGTGATCATTCCTCTATTCTGTTTTCCCTCAACATTTATGAAATTAGTCAATGCTATATTATTTTTATTTTTGTATTATTTTATTTTAGCTACTAACTTTGGATAAGTGATTATAAAGGATCAATGAAAAGTTTTCTTGTCACTCAATAAATAGTTATTCAAATTATCCATAATTTGAATCACATGAAATTGCTACTTTTATGAGTCAAACGCAGTTTGATATCAGCAATCTCATATGGTACAGCATAATTCTTTTCCAATCACCTTTTTGAAATATTAGGTGGTTTGTATTTAATCTGTGAATATCTGGGAAAAAAGAAAAAAAACAGGTTTTCCTATCTGTGTCAGAAACATTTAGCTAAGTTCTTCTCTCTCTCATTCGTGTAGGTATTTACACTTCATGGCAATGTCATGTTTTATTACCATTCCTGTTTGAGTCAATTCTGACTCATAGTGACCCTATAGGACAGAGTAGAACTGCCCCATAGGGTTTCCAAGGAGTGGCTGGTGGATTCAAACTGCTGACCTTTTGATTAGCAGCCAAACTCTTAAATAGATGACAGCCCAAAGCCCAGACTCCAATAATCCAACCACTAGCTTCCCCAAAATGCTTACGTGTTCCCAACCCTCGGCAACCATCGAATCAGATACTGTTCATCACAAAGAGCATTACATCTATAGATGGAATTAAGGTTGCTAATCAACTGACCCTCAAATAAGGAAATGATCTGGGTAGACTCAATTTAATCACATGAGTTCTTAAAAGCAGAGAACTTTTCCCAGCTTCAGTCTGAGAGATGTGTGATAACAGAAATCAGAGAGATGTGACATTAGATGGATCTACTAGCTGATGCTGGGTTTGGAGGATGGAAGGAATGCAGGAAGGGAGCCAGGAGCCAAGAATTATGGGCAGCCTTTAAAGCTGTAAAAGGCAAGGAAACAGATTCTTCCCTAGAGTCTCTACAAAGGAATCAGTCTTGCCAGCACCTTGATTTTAGCCATAGTGAAACTCCTGTTGGACTTCTGATCTACAAGACTGTGAGAAGATAAATTTGTTGTTTTACGTCATTAACTTTATGTTAATTTGTTACAGCAGCAATAGAAAACTAATATACATGTCTTATTACATTGGCCTGAACAATGTTAAATAATAATGTCAAATTTGGGATGGAGAAACATATATTTAGGTGGAAAAAACAAATGAGGCTGCCATCTCTCGGCAACGAATTATATTGGAATTCTGCCCCACTCTATTAATTAAAGTTAAATTAAATTAAATTTCCAATCCAGTTTTACTGATCTGGTTTCCAGTGATACATTTCAATGCTTCATGTTTCACTTTTCTGATTTGCATCATTTCTTTTTATTATCAATTTCTTGAAGTACTGTTTTCAAAGAATTATCCAAGATTTCATTTCATCCATTTTTAAAGTAATTTTTGGTGGCATTTTCTCTAATGAGTTCTTATTTGAAATATAAAAGCATCTTAAAACATTAGCTCCTTCTGCTACATTTGCTAGCGTGTCACCTATGCATCCTATGATGAGACTCATCTCTTATGTACATATACTTTTTTTCGTCTTTTAATTTTTCTTACATCTATATTTCTAATGATAGAATCTATAGTGTGTGTGTGTGTGTGTATATATATATATATATACACACATACGTATAGCTAATGACCTTGCCCCATTATCCTTACGTCTTTTCCCAGTGGACCCACTAGTCATGGATAAAGTGAATATCAGTTGTTGTTGTTGTCTTCCCAGAAGCCATGCTTTCTTCTGCTTTTAATAATAGCACACTGAGCCCTGGTGGCACAGTGGTTAAGAGATACAGTAGCCAAAAGTTTGGCAGTCCGAATCTGCCAGCTGTCCCTTGAAAACCCTGCGGGGTAGCTCTGCTCTGTCCTATAGGGTCTCTATGAGTTGGAATCAACTCAACAGTGATGAGTTGGTTGGTTGGCTTTAAAAAATAAAATTAAATTAAAAAATCATTACCATCAAGCCGATTTTGACTCACTGGGGTGATCCCATGTGTTACAGAATAGAACTGCTCTTTTTTAATCAGGTTTTCAATGGCTGTAATCTTTAAGGAAGCAGATTGCCAGGCTTTTCTTTCATGGTACCATTGGGTGGGTTAGAATCACCAACTTTTAAGTTAGTAGTCAAGCTCAAACCATCTGTGGACTGTAAATCACAGTGGCCTGCTCCTTCCTAACAGACAGAAAAAAAAAAAACCCGACATGCGATCATTCCTAGAAAGCTGAATCTTGGATAGAAAGTTATGGTGTTCTTGAAATGGAGTCATTGGCATCATCTCTGAGTTTCTGACTGAGATGCCCAAAGTTGCCATTGTTCTATTCTTTCCTGATACCTGGTGGTTGTGTTACATGACTAAGGGAATTAAGGCTACAGACGGAACTCAACTGAGATCACATTTCTGAAAATATGGTAGAGGCAACTGTTATGGTTTGAATTGTGTCCTCCCCAAAAATGTGTTGAATTCCTGTCTTTTTTACCTGTGGATGTGATCCTGTTTGGAAATAGGGTTTTTTCTCTTGTTACATTAATAAGTCATACCAGTGTATGTCCCAAACATAATCACTTCTGTGTTATAAAAGACCAGCCTGGACATGGAGACATGCACATGGGGAAGACAGACATCAAGAAATTCCCAGAACTACAGATAAAGGACATCCCCCTAGAGCCACACTCTGTATTCAGGCTTCTAGCCTCCTGAACTGTGAGAAAATAAATTTCTGTTTGTTTAAAGCCACACACTTGTGATATTTTTTGTTATGGCAGCATTAGGCAACTAAGTAGTTATTCAAATGTATATGGATATTACAAGTATTATCCAAATGTACTTTTATTTATTAATGGCTTGCTTCTTGCACTTCTTTTCTTTTTTGCTATTACATTCCAGACTGTTAGCACGTATATACAAATATATGGATGCCCATCTTATATACGATCATATGGGTTACTAGTATTTGACTTCAGAAGTTGTTTTGTTTACTTTTGGTTCTATTCTCTTTTCTCTGAGATACAACTAAAATCTTATTTGAATAACTGTTTTATATGCAGGAAAATTATCATCAGATAACTCTTCCTATTTCTTTTAAGGGTACTAGAATTTGTCATGTTCTCTTAGGAAGACAAAGCAGCTCTTCTCAAGAGATAAATGTAAAATATCTCAGTACATGGAAAATATGAGGTAATAATAATAACTTTCTTTCCCTTCCACTCCCTTTTTCTCTCTTTCTGCTTCTTCCACTTGTCTCTGGGCTTATTGTTACTGCCCTGCTCCTGCGCAGAGTAATAATGAACCCATATGGCCCCTTTCACTGGGCCTGTTAACCTCATTTTTTTTTTTATCATTTTCCTCCATTGATTTGTCCATACGCTCTTTTCCTCTTTCTACCTCTCTACTGCTGGACTTAGACAAAACTTTTTCCTAAAAAGGAGCTATCATTTGGATGCTCTTTTTTTTATACATATTGTTTCATTTCCAACCACATCATCTGTCATCCTTCATATCAACTCTAACACCAGACATGCATTTTCTTCATTTTCCCCATCATTTCTGGAGCCTCTACTCACTGCATTTTACAGTCTCATGTGGCTTTTTTTTTTTTTTTTAAACTGCCTTTTGGGTGGGCATAGTCAATTCAGTTCTTCGATTTCCCATGTTACTCATTTGTTTGAAACTGGCCTGATTGAGTCCCTCTTACCTTTTTATGGTCAGTTACATAAAACCCATAAAGCCCACCCATCAAAGGGGTTCCTAGGGACTGGAAATCCAGCTCTTTCATTTTAATACTAAGAAATCCGAATGCCTGTGATTCCTGACTCCTGGTTCAATGCTGAAGCTCTTCTCCTAGTACCTCAACTCATCTGACATTTTAATACCATAATTAAATATTTCAATTGAGCAATTATAATTACATATATAAACATAATTGAATATTTTGAAGGACACCTGGTGGCTCAACATTTAGGTGCTTGGCTGCTAACTAAAAGGTTGGCAGTTTGAACCTACCCAGCAGCTCTGTGGGAAAAAGACCTGGCAATTTGCTATCATAAAGATTATAGCCTAGGAAACCTTATGGAGTTCTACTTTGTCACATAACATTGGTATGAGTCAGAATTCACTCAATGGCACAATGGCACAAAACAGCAACAATTAAATATTTTATATTTGCATAATGCTATTGCCTCTGCAATGGGCATTCATTGGCACATAGCTTAAAAGCCATTCATAGCCACTAACCCTTAATCATCCCAGCCACAGCCCTGAGATATTGCTGTCCTGTGACTGGACCTACCTGTTGTGGGCCTTTGGGCAACAGCATAGACCCCTGGACTGTGTTTTCTCATTCTCTGGGGAGCAAATTTTGTTATATGCCCCATATCATAGTAATATTTGCCTTCAGCCCTATATAAAAGCATTAAACATGAGTATAATATGTATCCCTTTAAAATATCATCTTAAGAAATATCATTTGTGGAGGTGGGGCATACATGAATAAAGGAAGAATATACTTTCTCCTCCAGCACACATTGCCAGTTTGTCATACTGTGGTGTCTTGCACGTTGCTATGTTGCTGGAAGTTATGCCACTGGTATTTCAAACACCAGCAGGGTTGCCCCTGATGGACAGGCTTCAGGGGAGCTTCCAGGTTGTCTTACTTATCTAGTACTGCTATAACAGAAATACAACAAGTAGTTGGCTTTAACCGACAGAAGTTTAGTTTCTCACATTTTAGGAGGATAGAAGTCTGACTTCAGGGGGCCAGCAGGTCTAGGGAAGGGGTCTCTCTGTCCACTCTGGGGAAAAATCCTTGTCTCAGCTTCTCTGGCATCATTTGACAGTCTTGATCTTCACTGTAGCATGTTATCTTCTCCTTCATTTGTACTTCCTTCTTTGTACCTAATCAGCTATTTTTATAAGAGTCTTAAGATGATGGTCTCATTAGCATAACAAAGAAAACTCTATTTCCAAATGAGATTACATCCACAAATATGTTGCTGTTGTTAGGTGCCATCCAGTCATTTTCTACTCATAGCAACCCTATCTATGTACAACAGAACAAAACACTGCCCAGTTCTGTGTCATCCTCACAATCCTTGTTATGCTTGACTCCATTGCTGCAGCCGCTGTGTCAATCCATCTCATTGGGGGTCTTCCTCTTTTTCGCTGACCCTTTACTTTAACAAACATGATGGCCTTCTCTCCTGATAACATGTCCAAAGTATGTGAGATGAAGTCTCACCATGCTTGTTTCTAAGGAGCATTCTGGCTATACTTATTCCAAGAAAGATTTATTTGTTATTCTGCAGTCCATGGTGTATTCAGTATTCTTCACCAACACCATAATTCAAAGGCATCAATTCTTCTTCAGTCTTCCTTGTTCATTTTTCAGCTTTCACATGCATAGGAGGAGATTGAAAATAACATGGCTTGGAATAGGCACACTTTGGTCCTCAAAGTGACATCTTCGTTTTTCAACACTTTAAAGAGGTCTTTTGCAGTAGATGTGCCCAAGGCAATGAGTCTTTTTGATTTTTTCACTGCTGCCTCCATGAGTGTTGATTACGGATCCAAGTAAAATGAAATCCTTGACAACTTCAATTCACCAGTGTAGGGGTTAGTATTTACAACACATTTTGGGGGTGGGGGGCACACAATTCAATCTATAACACAGACTAAGACCAGGAAAAAACACCAGGTAATATAATTCTGAAAATTAGCCAATGGGTCATAAGAGACTATTGTCCGATATAGTGCTGGAAGATAAATTACTTAGTGTGGAAGGCATTCAAAATACACAGTGATCACAACAATGGTTTCAAGCATAGCAACAATGGTGAAGATGGCACAGGATTGGGCAATGTTTTAGTCTGTCATACATGGGGTTGCCCTGAGTCAGAGTTGACTCAGTGGCAACTATAAACAATAACACCAATAAAAGCAATACTTTCTTCTAAACAAACCAACCGAGAAAATCTTAAAATAAACTACTACAACAATCCAGATAAAGGAGGTATATACTTCAATGACAAAAGCAAAATAACCAAAATACTGTTAGATACAATTCATATTACCTTTCTGTAGCACTTTAGCATTTTCTAAACCTTTTCACACAGTTACCTCTTTCTTCTCCTGGCTGACCCGCTATAGTCTACACAAATTATTTTCCCTAGAAATAAGTTATGTCCATTTCCTTCAAAGATGACACGCTTTTTTTTTCCTTTTCCCTGATAACAAAAGTCAAAAGGAAGAGGAGGAAAGCCTTTGGCCTGGTGACATCCAAGCCTCTTCGGTCTGCTTCTCATACCTGCAACATCAGTACAGGCAGAGACAGCGTCTTTTTCACCTGGGTGTCCTCCACACCTTGCACAGTCCCTGCTGTATGCAGGTGCTCTGTGTGTGTGGTTCAACAAAGAAATGTTAGATCTGGATGTGGTTTTCACACCCTACCCACACTTTCCACACTCTGTTGTGCAGCCTGACTTCCTCTACTTCCTCTACAATTTGTTGCTCTACCTGTCTAAGTAATTTGCCGCTTTCTGTTAAACCTTTTGGGAAACCCTCATGGCACAGTGGTTAAGTGCTATGGCTGCTGAACAAAAGCAGTTCGAATCCACCAGGTGCTCCTTGGAAACTCTACGGGGCAATTCTACTCATTACTATGACTTGGAATTGACTCGATGGCAATGGGTTTGGTTTTCAATGGGCTCAATCTTTTAAAATTTATTTCCTTCATCTTATCTCTATATGCATTGATCCTTAATACATCCCCTTAAGGAAGACAGAAAACTTCACAAATGACACAACTAAGAATCAGAGAGATAAAGCCTTTTGCTCAAAATCACATAACAAGTCAGTGACAAATCCAGAACTAGAATTCAAATCTTCTGGCTGAGAGTTCCAGTGCTCATTTCATTTAACCACGATGCTCATAACAGTAGTCTAGCAGGAATAATAAAAATTTTCATAATGCAGAGTGCCTGATAAAAGGATATGGAAATATTGGTCTCTATTCATCAAAAAAGTTAGAAGGAAACCAAAGTCTCAGAGAAGAAACAAGTCTATAGGGCAAATAGCCTACACGAGTCATGGCCACATCTACCATGAGACCAGAAGAACTAGATGGTGCCCAGCTACCACTACCAACCATTCTAACCAGGGTCGCAATAGATAGTCCCAGACAGAATGGGAGAAAAATAGAGAACAAAACTCAGATTCTTTAAAAAGGCTAGACTTACTAGACCAGTTGAGACAAGAAGACTACCTGAGACTATTACCCTAAGGTACCCTTTAAAACTTGAACCAAAACTATACTCTGAGATTACCTTTTAACAAAATAGTAGATTGGTACACAAAATAAAGGATATTACCCATAAGTACAGTGCTCTACTAAAAAGCCATCTATATGAAACCAAAAGGTCAACAATTATTCTAAAGCAAAAACGAGAAGATAAGGGAGCAGGGAAACTAGAGCACTAGAAACAGAACAACCAAAACACAATTAAAGAGAACATTGACACATTGTGAAAAATGTAACTTAATGTCACTGAACAATTTGTACAGGATTTGTCAAATGGGAACCTAGGTTATTGTGTAAACTTTCATCAAAAAACACAATAAGATATTATTTAAAAAAAAAAAAAAAAAGAATGTGGACACTGGTATAAGTCATCCTGGCTCCCCTCATGTGTTTTGTTTACGTATTTTACTTGGGCAGTAGGCAGGTGTTACAACTGTCAGAATGAATTTCAACCACAGCTTTATGTTGCTGAATGCATTGAGTCATTTCCCTTAGTTCACACTTCCACTTCACTTTATCTTCTAAGTCATTATCATGGCTTTAATCTCTTCTTTATTTTGACAGTTGGCATTTTTTTTTAACCATTATCCAAATGAAATATTGATTCTCACTTATGAGTCCCCTAGACCTTCCCCAACGGAACAGACAATTTATTTGATGCAATAGCTAGATCAGTAGCTTAAAAATGCTTTTACAAAGACATTAAAAAAGTTATTTATAAAAACAAAGGTTAATTTGCAAAAAATAGAACCTGAAACCAGAAATGATTGCCATCAGATTTCTCTAATGTGTACTCAGCTATTTTTTTCCTGTGATGCAAGTTGAAAGCCATTTTTAAAAGACTATTATCATTGAGGTGAAAGAAAAACAGACTTACTGAATTAGTTGGTAGCATTATAGATCCTAGCTTCCAACTGTTTTTATATTCTTTTATAATATAGCTGTTATTTCTTCACGCCTCTATAATATTGTATTTAACTAAGCCCCAGGTACAGAAATTAATTTCTGTATTATTTATTATTCCTAATTTTTTACCATCTATTTGATAAAAACTTTTTCATTTTATATATAAATACTATTAGCAATTTAGTAATGCCATCTCTAAACAAAAAAATGAATCAATTTGGAAATTAGGTAATTACCATCAGGGAACTGGTAATAAAAGGAATCTACTTTTTTTTTTTTTTTTTTACCAGCCAGAGGAAAGCCAGGCAGGGCTGCAGTATGAAAACACTGGGGAAGCATGTTGGGAGGACAAGATGTGATATAGTTTACCTTTACACTTGTAAAATAGTTTGCTTCTTGCCTCTGCTTGAGTGCCCTCTGTCATTTATTATAACTAGATTTATTGTTCCAATAGGGCTGTACCTAGAATTTTAATCACACTCTGAACGAACAAATCACCGGATCTAGCTGCAGCCCTAAATATATGATATCATAGGAATTCACACACAGATTGGCTCTATCGCCCTCCCAAATTTCTCTTAGTATCAATCCATCCAGCGGTTAATCTCTGAAGGTCAACAGAGGTCAATGTGATTTCCATAAGGTTAGAACTGAAGGATTGCCTTAAAGTTCAGTCACCTTCAGGCATGTTTAAAACCAAAAAGCCACTCTCCCTATTGAGTAGTCATGCATACCCCAGCCTGTGTCATATTTCCCAGCAATACATAGGTTCTCACAAGCCCAGTTCCCCCCAAAACTGATGATCCAAACAATCGGAATCCTTTGCCTTGCCTCGTCAAAGCCACCTGCTTTCCCACCTTTATTATTTTGTTCACACTACTTCTATCTGGAATGCCTGTATGTGTCCTCTCCATTTTCTACTCCATCATTCCATCATCCGTGTGCTCTAGAGTCTATCCATCACCAGGACTCAGCTGACACTCCTCCAAGAGGCTTTCCCTGAACTGACCTGACAATAACTTTTTTCTCCACTGAATTATCATTTGTCATATGTTAGAATTGCTTCTCTAATTCCATGAAAGGCAATACTTGGGGAGGAGATAGATCCTGAAAAGAAATTTGCTCTTTAAGGCAGACCCTAGGGGAATAGTCCTAGCTAGGGGTGATGTGCAGCCTAGATGATGTGTTCAAAATCTGAAAATTGCAATAACCAAAAACCAGCACAAGTTCAGACAAGCTATTAGTGCAGGGCCTAAGACAAGATACCACAATGAGTGGATTAATCAATTTGGGGAGTTGTGTCACTAAACAGAAGGGACCTATCATGCAGGAGGGAGGGCAGGCAGGGTTGTCCAAAAAATATTGAAGAAAAATGGCTAAGAAATAGCAAGAGTAAGCTATGGCCTCAGTTGTTTAGAAATAAAGCCAATTATCAAGTCACTGAATCAAATATAGGGGCATAAGAACACACAAGAATACAGATCAGGATTAGCAACAAGGGTGACGTGGTCTTGAGATTTGAAATACTTAGCTAGACATATTTAAATCCTTCTTGCCAAATCTAAGCATCCAAAACCAAAACCCACTGCCGTCAAGTTGATCCTGACTCATAGCATGAAGGGTATTTATTGGTTCAAGATGAACTTGGGGCAGTTCTACTCTGTCCTATAGGGTCGCTATGAGTTGAATGGACTCGACGGCAGTGGGTTTGGTTTTTTTTGTTTGTTTTGTTAAGAAGATTGGGACAGAAATATTCTCTTCCAATGCAAGTTAACAGTGAAACACAAAAAACCCAAAGACGGCTGCTGGCACCATCTCCTGCTGGGTTTTTTGTATGGAGAATGAAAGAAAGGCTTAGAAACAAAAGCATGTAGAAAAACAAGTAGAAATCACTTACTTTCAAACAAATGTGAAGAAGTCATACTTTAGAAGAACTGGACCAACAAATTAAAAAATAGTACAGCTATTTTGTGTGCTTATGTGTGTGTGTGTGTGTTTTGGAGTCCCTAGGTGTTACAATCTGAAAGGTTGGAAGTTCAAGTCCACCCAGAGGTACTTTGCAATCAACTTCTGAAAACTCAGCCATTGAAAGTCCTATGGAGCACAGTTCTACTCTGACACATGTAGGGTCGCCATGAGCTGGAATAGATTGGACAGCAACAGGTAAACCAGTTATATAACCAAGACAGCCAAGTTTACGTAGACTTCATGGCGGAGAAACAGCAATTTTATCATAGCTACCATAACCACAAAGTTCATGCAATGTTTTCAGAAAATATCTTGCAAAACTCAGAGATAAAGTCATTTTCATTAAGGAGTTAGCAATTTACAGGAAATACTCAAGGTTTTATTTGTTTGGAGGTCTAATACTAGACAAAGATCCATTCATTTTCTGTTTATATCAGAGTGGAAAGCTTTGGGCATTTTTTCTCTTATGTGGTAGAACATGATGTACACGCACAGTCATAATGGTGGCAGTTCCAAGTACACCTCTGTTTTTGCAGTCCTTTCCCTGGTAAAGTTTCTTCCCCTATAGAACACATTGGCCTATCTGCATTTGCTTAACAAATTTTCTCAATCAGAATTATTAATTTTAAATTTCACTTTGATCAGTTTTACTTTCATAAATGTAACAAGAAGTACTGATAAATATGTCATGACCTCCTTGTGTGTGTGTATGTATATATATATGGTTTTCACTTATTTTACATGTTTATCAGTCAGCTAAGAGCAGACCAAGGACTATATGCAATTTATCTCTACCAGATTTCATCTGCAGCACTTATAGTTTTAAAGGTGTCGTTTTTCTAAAAGATATCCAAATTTCTCAGTGCCCCTGCACTGCCAATGGACTTTTTTTTTTTTTACCACCTCTAAGGCAAGATTCTCTGGGTCAAAGAGTAGAACCACATCAGTTTCCTGGAAGGACATTGTAGGTATCACTTCTGCCTGCAGAACATTGAACTTATTCTTATTAACCACTATACCATTATTTCTCCATGAACATATACCTCAATTAAACCCCAAAAGTACATAATTATTGCAACATACCACAGTAATAATACATAATTACTACATATAATTAATCCAACCAATTGTTTTCTTCATAATGGTTTAAAACAGGGATGAATTGTCAGGAGACCATCATTGTCTCTTCTCAGACTGACCACTTTTAGTAATATAACATATGATAAATTAGTACCAGTGTCCCTAAAGCCATCAAAAATAAGCTGCAAAAAATGCCATGCTGTGTTAAGAATGGTTAACGAATTTAAATTTAAGTTTTTGCCCTTTATTAAGCCTGTAATAAACTTTATAAAGTAATTAAATTTTCCACTTCACCTCATATAAACAAATTGCTGTCCTCACTTATCAATACAGTATGACTACTCCTCCATGTCAATGAACAAAAATCAAGTAGATTACCTTAAATAACTGCAAAATATTTTTAGATAGATGTAAATATACACACACACACATATATAATACATACGTATGCAAAATATTACTAAACCCTAAAAGTTATTCAGCCATTCTCTTATTGATAAAGATTCAGCATGGTTCCTTTTTTTTTTTTTTTTCTCGCTACTAAAAACAAAACAGTAATAAATATCCTAACGTTCTGGAACATGCGTTCTTCCACCATGGTGCTTTGATTTCCATAGTCTCAAGTCCCAAAACCAGAACCATATTTTTTCTTTTTTAAAAAATAATCATTGTCCCAAAAGACTTGAAAGCAGATACTCAAAAAGAGACTTGTACACCAGCGTTCACTGCAGCACTACTCATAGTAGCCAAAAGGTGGAAGCAACCTAAATGGCCATCAACAGATGAATGGACAAACAAAATGTGGTATGTACATACAATGGAATACTGCTCAGCCAGTAAGAGAAATGACGTCTTGATACATGCTACATACAGTATGGAGGGAGCTTGAAGACATTATGCTGAGCAAAATGAGCCAAACACAAAAGGACAAATATTGTATGTTCTCACCTATATAAAAAGGCAAAAAAAGGCAAATGTATACAGACCAAAGTTTATTAGTGGTTATGCGGGGGGGGGGGGGCGGAGAAGGGGGTTAACGGTGATAGAAAAATTGCATTTCTTAAGAATATTGCACCTGTAAAAAGTTGAATTGGCAAAAGTTGCATGACAGATATATTTACGATAACAAACAAACAAACAAAAAAAATAGTTGCTGAGGCGCTTATGTACAACCAAACCTCATGGTATCTAATTCTTTAGTTTGGAGGTTTAAGGTTATAGTTTCACAGGGCATTCCAGTTAATTGGGCTAAAAACATGTTTAGTGCTTCTGTTCTACCTCCTAGTTCATTGTGTAGTCCTGGGGTCTTAAAAGCTTACAAGCAGCCATCCAAGGCACGATTGGTGTCTATTCACCTGGAGCAACGGAGGAAGAAGGAGAGTCAGAAACAGGAGGAGGATATGCAATGTGTGACTAATTGCCTTCATGAACAATTGCCTGCTTTGCCAGAAGAACTGGATAGTGCCCAGCTACCATTATAGAATATTTGGATCAAAGATTCCGTAGAAGAATCCTAATCAAAAGGTGGAAAAGGCAGAACAGAATTCCAAATTCTCATGGACTTCAGACTTTTTGGAGCCACAGAGGGTGGATGAACCCCTGAAACTATTGTTGAGATAATCTTTATACCTTAAACCAAAAATATCCCTGAAGTCATCTTAAAACTGAACAATAAAAAGAATAAAAATAGTTTAGCTTAATTAGTAAAAAAGGCCTGCCTTGAGCATTGTACTCTTTTAAGAACTGAATGCATGGGATCAAACTGACAACAGCAACTCTAAAGATTAGATAGGAACCTTAGGGGGTGTGTTTATGTTAATGAGGGAGGAACAACTCAGAAAAGGAGGGTGAGAATGGTTGCTAACTCAAAGAATATAATCAATGTCACTAAATTGTACATAGAAACTGTTGAATTGGAATATGTTTTGCTGTGTATATTCTCAACAAGAGCAAAATAAACAAAATTAAAAAAATATAATTATTGTCAGATTACTTTCCTAAAAGTTTCCAGTTTTACATCCGCAGCACCCGTATATAATAGTGAGGGTCCCTGAATCCTCACCAGCACTGATTTTTTTTAATCCAATAAATGAAAAAGTTTCTTGTTCTTCAATTGGAAATTCCCTGAACCACTATGAGTATTTACATTTTAAACTAAGGTTACATTCTTACTTTATAATGTAAATGCTAAAAACACTGTAATAGGTGCCAATGTCTATAAACCAAGAGTCCTGGTAAAATAAAAGAAACCAAGGAAGAAAGATAATCCTCAGTCACTGTGCACGCAGAACATTTTAACAGTCATAGGAGAACACTAGATTTAAACACACGTTAGAGGACTGAATGACTGTGTCTGAGTGTTAACTGACCATTGTTGGAATATGTTTTATCCATCTGAGTCTTTGCAAAAATATGAAATTGTAGTTTTATTGTGCACTGTCTTAGTCATCTAGTGCTGCTCTAACAGAAATACCACAAGTGGATGGCTTTAACAAAGAGAAATTTATTTCCTCATAATAAAGTACACTAGAAGTCCAAATTCAGGGCATCAGCTCCAGGGGAAGGTTTTCTGTCTCTGTCAGCTCTGGAGGAAGGCCCTTCTCATCAATCTTCCCCTGACTAGGAGCTTCTCTGTGCAGCAACCCTGGGTCCAAAGGACATGCTCTGCTCCTGGCACTGGTTTCTTGGTAGTATGTGGTTCCCTTGTCTATCTACTTGCTTCTATCTTTTATATCTCAAAAGAGATTGCCTCAAGACAAAATCCAATCTTGTAGATTGAGTCCTGCCTCACTAACACAACTGCCACTTACCCCACCTCATTAACATCATAGACGCTGGATTTACAATGCATAAGAAAATCACATCAAATGACAAAATGGTGAACAATCACACAATACTGGGAATCATGGCATAGCCAAATTGATACGCGTATTTTCGGGGGACACAATTCAATCCATGACATGCACCTAACCTTTCATTCATGTATTGAATTATAATAGAATTCGATGAGTTAAATTTTAAATTCTATTACCTTTTTTCCCACCACTGTAACCCTCTTATGAGCCCTGGTGGTGCAGTGGTTAAGTGCTCAACTTACTAAACGAAAGGTCAGTGATTTGAACTTAGCAGCCAGCTCCATGAGAGAAAGATGTGGCAGTCGCTTCTGTAAAGATTTACATTCTTGGAAACTTTATGGGGCAGTTTTACTCTGTCCTATAGGGTTGCTGTGTGTCAGAAGTGACTCAACAGCAGTGGGGTATGGGTAGCCCTCCAGACATAAAGGTTAAGAGTCCACAACTAAATAAGCCAAAATTATTAATTGGAGGATGAAGTACATCATGAAATCTAACCATAATGTCCAGTGAACTTAAGTAGTATTAAAGAGCCATATAAAAACAGGCCCAGTGTTCTGTTTCTGATAGTGAAGCCCAGAATGTGGTGGAGGATTTCATTGTTTATTAAATAATACTAAGAATAATTTAGAAATCACTAAGGGAACATTAATGACACGGAAAGAAGCATTAGCCGTGAAGCTGGAAAGTCCCTACTTAAATCGCAGTTCTTCCACTTATTAGTTTTGTAAACTTGGAGAAGTTGCTTAACTTTTCTGAGTCAGTTTCCAAAATATCTAAATTGGAGAAAATAATCATATCTACCTGTTATGAAATGAATTCTGTTCCCCCAAAAATGTGTATCAACTTGGCTAGGCCATGATTCCCAGTATTGTGTGGTTGTCCACCATTTTGTGATCTGATATGATTATAATAAAAAATAAATAAATCCTAACTTGTATGATGTTAATGAGGCAGGTTTAAAGGCAGTTATGTTAATGAGGTAGGACTCAATCTACAGGATTAGGTTGTATTTTGTGTTAATCTCTTTTGAAATGTAAAAGAGAGAATGGAGCAGAGAGGAGAGGGGCCTCCTACCACCAAGAAAGGGAGAGTCAGGAGCGAAGCACATCTTTTGGACCTGAGGTCTCTGAGCTGAGAAACTCCTAGACCAAGGGGAAGATTGATGACAAGGACCTTCACCCAGAACCCACAGAGACAGAAAACCTTCCCCTGGAGCTGGCACCCTGAATTTGGATTTCTAGCCACATAGTCTGTGAGAGAATACATCTATGTTTGCTAAAGCCATTCACTTGTGGTATTTCTGTTACAGCAGTACTAAATAACTAAGACACCACTTCTTGGGGTTGTTGTGATAATGAAAAGAGATAACATCTGTCAAAGTGTTTACCACAAATCCTGACACAGAAAGAAACAATAAACATGGGCTACTATTGCAAAGATGCTTATCTTCTAATATGCTTTCATATGTTTTTTCACTAGAGAGAAACATTGATGAAGACCAAGCTTGGAATTATGTCTTCTTAATGGCTTCAAGTGTATTCACACTTGAAATGTCTTAAGATATTTTGCTTATAAAATGGAAGAAACCTACTCTCTGAATTGAACACTGACCTTCCTTTTAAACACACCAGTAAACAGTACTGTAAAGTGAAACATCAGCAAAAAACAAAAGCAAAAACCTTAATAGTTAGTTCTCGAAATTTTTTACTGGTGAAATGGTAGTGTTTTGAGGATTGAAATGGCTTCATTAACGAATAGTATCCCCTGTTAAGTCCTATCCTCAGCTTGCCCCACTCACTCACTGTTCCTCTCTCAGTGACATCAGCAGAGGGGTTTGGGGGTATGAACTGCACTGGGTGACACTGTCAGAGGGGAGCATACCGAAACGACTGTCTATAAAAATATCCCCATAGTTAGTTATAACAACAAAAATGTTTTTCATAAGCCCAGCTTACATGCATCAATATACCTACAAGGTTAAAATTCTGTTAACTTACTTTTTGAACTTTCTAATGCACTCTGGTCAGAGCTGTCATTATTACCCAACTACAATGATGCTTCGAATCATGTGGTTTTGTCTGCATGCGCTACAAGCTGCAGTGTTGTTTTATTGCTGCTGGTGTTTTTATAGTCACTGGTTTTGTCAAATTTTCTGGTGTTTTAGCTACAATATTGTGATAATTAGTATTTGTGAACCTATATCAACAACTTGTTTGAGAATGAAATAATTAAAGGAAAAGAAGAGGTGAAAAAACACTACTAAGAATTCTGTATGGTCTGGTAGGGGAGGAGGTCCATGGGGGAGAAAGGGTGACACCATGAGTTACACACCGGGTGACAACAACCTTAGTGCCAAGCTCAGACACCAAGCCTGACTCTGCCCTTTTTCCTATATTTCTACATTTTTACTACTTATCTCTAAATTCACTTATTCTTCACAGTTTTATTCTGTTACTTTGAATCATTTTATCAATTTATAACAACTCTTATCAAATGGTAGGTTTGCATTTGTTTATCCTTGGCCGATTCAAAGCACTAGGTATAATTTCCCTTTTAAAGCATCTTCTTTCCATATCACGATACTGCATTATTTTCAATTAATTCCCAGTAAACTCTTAATTGTCCATGTTCTGTCAGAGCTAGCAGAGTTAATCCCTGTTTAAGCTAACAGGTTTGACTCCTTCAACAAACAAATCTCACATGAAAGCTGCTCACAAGCAGTTGTATTAACTGAATCTAGTTTCATTGCTTCGCACTTTCCTTGATCTTTCTCTCCCTTATTCTTCAGGAAATAATCATAGACTTCTGGTGCTAATAAATATCTTGATAAAAAGTAAAGAATACAGTCCAAGGAGGTGAGAATGTTCTCCTTAAAGTTGATGTGATGCATCTTGTACACTAAGCTTCAGATTAAAAACCCATAAATTAGGCAGTAATAATCTTAAACCTCATCTCCAGCTACAAGGACTACACCAAACCCATCTGACAGTGTGTGGTTTCACTAGGACCTTCTACAAACACCAAGAACAAGAAAGTCCTAGAATGTAGCTCACATACAATGATATTGCTTTTTAAAATTAGAATCCATTTTTCAAAATGAAAATAGTTTTGTCGTTGTTTTTATTAAAAAGTAGTATGTGCTCAGTATAAAAAAAGAAAACATATGTACAAAAATCTCTAAAAGAAAAAGAAAAAAAATTCTAGCAGCACTACATCCCAGGATAACCACTGATGATGACATCTCACGTACAACTATCCAAACATTTTTCCTATGGACAAAATTATATTTTATTTAAAAAGATACTGGATGTATTTTTTTTTTTAACAACCTGTGCTTTTCTAATTTTATGCATCCTAATATGACTGTCTTCAGGTGACAGTATAGACTTCTTCCTTCTTTTAAACAGCCTAAGTACCTTTCATTGTTATGGATGTTCCATATACTTATTCAGGCTTCTGGGTGGGAATTTAGCATAGTGGTTAAGTGCTACAGCTCCTAACCAAAGAGTTGGTAGTTCGAATCTGCCAGGTGCTCCTCGGAAACTCTGTGGGGCAGTTCTACTCTGTCCTATAGGGTCGCTATGAGTCGGAATGACTCAACGGCGCTGGGTTACTGGGTATACTTTTTCTATTATGATGTTACCTATAATTTTTTTATGATGTTACTTATAATTTTTCTATTATGATGTATTATAAACCTCACAAAAAAAGCTTTGTAAAGATTTTTTTTTTCTCCTGTGTTATTATTTGTGTAGGAAAGTTACTAGAAACAGAATTGCTGGGTCAAAGAATAAAAACGATTTAAATTTCAAGAGATAAGGTCAAATTGCCCTCTAAAATATGGTGTTGTACATTATTTGACTTTCTGTTTCTCCCTTTTCAATACCACCAAGCATTTTAACTTTGTGAATCTATGAAGCAAAATGGATAAACAATTCAATACAATATTGCATAATGGAGCTAAACAGGTAAAAAAATATATACAAATGGCCAGGAATCATAAAAGATGTTCACCATGATTCTGATCAGATTAGTAAATCTCTCAAAAATATAATAATATTCAATGTTAGCAAGAGTGATATTAGTAGGAATATAAACTCGGGCCATGTTTTGGGAGCATATTTGGTAACAACTACAAAAATTTTACATTAATGTACTCTGCAGTAATCTCACTGCTAGGAATTTATGGCACAGGTAATCTTGCAAAAGTACATAAACCAAGACAGGTTATAAATTTTGTTGGTAGTAGATTGCTTAAATAAACTATGATATATTCATACAGTGCAGTAGTTATAAGTAAGAATGTCTGCAAGGTGAATTATTAAACAGAAACACAGAGCTCAGTTATGAACACCCTTTTGTGTAATTTAAAAACATATAAGTACTATTTTCTACAGTTTGCTTCAGATAAATATTTCATACAAGAGAATGTGTGTTAGACATCCAAGAAATTATCAACAGTGGTTATCGTCTAGGGAGGGTCTAGATGTCCAGTGGTGGGACACTAGGGAGAAGGGAGTTTTATACTTGATTTTTACCTTTATTTAATTCTTGGATTTTCTTACCAGGCACCTAAATTATATTTTTAAGTCAGCATGGATTATAAGGTAAATAAAATTATGAGCCATTTCTGTTTTCTCCCTTTTCTTTTTGTGAATATATAAATAAAAGATTTGTACTTTTTTAATTTGGTAATTGTAAGTCCATGATTTTTAGGAAAGTTCTCTGCCATCTTCCTATTTCCTTTCACAAAGACTGTTTATGTTGGAAGATAATTATTTTCTAAAGACAAATGTCTTAGAAGATAGATACAGAAAGTGCTGTATACATCCTTTGGCTCAGACTAATTTCTTGTTATGGACAAAATTGTGTAATGTCATTTCTTAAGATCTTTCTCTGATCTATCCATCTGCCAAGTTAAATAGCTGAAATCATTTCCAAAACAAATCCTTTTGCAGTCAGTAAAATGAAGCAATTACATAAGTAAGTTTTTCCACTTGGCCTGTTTTTCTGCCAGTGGTTATTAATCAGTCTCACTGACTACATTTTCCATTTTCCATTCACTTTCAGGCACTACTACTCCAGGTGGCCAAACATTTCACATTAAGTAAGTAAAATAAAACAAAACCCTCGTCCATTTAGCTAAGCTCTCCAGCCTCTCTCAAACCACTAAAAAAAACACAGTGTTATTCCTATAAAAAGACTCAATGTCTTCATAGTACTTCGCTATCCGGAATTTACCTGTTGCCATCAAGACGATTCTGACTGATAACAACCCTGTAGGACAGAGTAAAACTGCCCCACAGGGTTTCCAAGGCTGTGAATCTTTATGGAAGCAGACTGGTGGTTCAACAGCTGGTGGTTCAAACCACTGACCTTTTGGTTAGCACCTGAGCGTTTAACCATTGTGCCACCAGGGCTCATTTGTTGTTGTTGTTAGGTGCCATCAAGTCACTTCCGACTCAAGGGGATGTCATGTACAACAGAACAAAACACTGCCCGACCCTGTGCCATCCTCACAATTGTTACTATGCTTGAGCCCGTTGTTGCAGCCATTCTGTCAGTCCATCTGGTTGAGGGTCTTCCTCTTTTTCACTCTACTTTACCAAGTAAGACTGATCCCTCCTGATAACATGTCCAAAGTAAGTAAGTCATAGCCTTGCCATCTTTGCTTCTAAGGAGCATTCTGATTGTACTTCTTCCAAGACAGATTTTTTCCTTCTTTTTGCAGACCATGGTATAGTCAATATTCTTCGCCAACACTACAATTCAGAGGCATCAATTCTTCTTCTGTCTTCCTTATTCCTTGTCCAGCTTTCACATGCATGAGGCAACTGAAAACACTAATGCTTGGGCCAGGCGCACCTTAGTCTGCAAGGTGACGTCTTTGCTTTTCAACACTTTGAGATCTTTTGCAGCAAATTTGCCCAATGCAATACATCAATTGATTTCTCGATTGCTGTTTCCATGTACATTGATTGTGGATCCAAGTAGAATGAAATCCTTGACAACATCAATCTTTTGTCCGTTTATCATGATGTGGCTTATTGGTCCAGTTATGGGGCTTTTTGTTTTCTTTATGTTGATTTGTATTCCATACTGAAGGCTGTGGTCTTTAATCTTCATCAGTAAGTGCTTTAAGTCCTCTTCACTTTCAGCAAGTAAGCTTATGTCACCTGCAAACTTCAGGGTTGTTAATGAGTCTTCCTCCAACCGTGATGCCCCATCCTTCTTCATATAGTCCAGATTCTTGGATTATTTGCTCAGCACAGATTGAATAGGTATGGTGAAATGATACAACCCTGATGCACACCTTTCCTGACCTTAAAACGCTCAGTATCCCCTTGTTCTGCTTGAATGACTACCTCTTGATCTATTTACAGGTTCCTCAAGAGCACAATTAAGTGTTCTGGAATTCCCATTCTTTGAAATGTTATCCATACTTTGTTATGATCCACACAGTTGAATGCCTTTGCATAGTCAATAAAGGACTTCTTCCTTCCATACCATTGGTTTTTGATCACATGCTGCCTCCTGAAATGGTTAAAAGTTGACCAATTCTTTTTGGTGTAGTAAGTTTGTGTATTCTTTCCATCTTCTTTTGATGTTTCCTGCATTGTTTAATATTTTTCTCTTCCGGCTCATGGTGACCCTATAGGACAGAGTAGAACTGCCCCACAGGGTTTCCAAGGCTAGCCTGGTGGATTCGAACTGTTGACCTTTTGTCTAGTAACTGTAGCTATTAACCACTACACCCTAAGTGTTTCCTTTTAAAACCCTTCAATATTGCAACTCGAGGCTTGAATTTTTTCTTCAGTTCTTTCAGCTTGAGAAATGCTGAGCATGTTCTTCCCTTTTGGTTTTCTATCTCCATCTCTTTCTACATGTCATTGTAATATTTTACTTTGTCTTCTTGAGCCACCCTTTGAAATCTTCTATTCAGCTGTCCAGGGCTTCTTAGCTGGGATTTATTTAAGTAAAATTTTACTTCAGCTAATCTTAACCAAGTAGCTGAACTAACTTAAGTTGATGCTCTGTTATCTACCAGCTCCTCTAGCCCTTTTGCTTGATCGTTTTGTTGCTTTACTTTGTTTCTCCTTCTAAATTCCAAGTATGGAGAGTGCCCCTTCTAAAAAAGCTGTGTCTTAGTCATCTAGTGATGCACTAAGAGAAGGCTTCCACAAGTGGAAGGCTTTAACAAAGAGAAATTTATTCCCTCACAGTCTAGGAAGCTAGAAGTATTCAGAGCCCCAGCTCCAGGGGAAGGCTTTCTCTCTCTGTCGGCTCTGGAGGAATATTCCCCTGGTCTAGGAGCTTCTCCGCACAAGAACCCCAGGACACACTCTGCACCCGGCACTGCTTTATTGGAGATGTGAAGTCCCCATGTCTTTCTACTCACATCTGTCTTTTATACCTCGAAAGAGACTCGCATTAAGACATAACCTAACCTTGTAGATTGAGTCTCATCAACATAACTGCCGCTAATCCCATCTCATTAATATCACAGAGATATGATTTTCAACACTTAGGAAAATCATATCAGACGACAAAATGGTGGACAATCACACAATATGGGGAATCATGGCCTAGCCACATTGACAGATAGTTTGGGGGGACACAATCCAATCCATTAAAAGCTGTTTCAAATAAAGATTCTTTAGGATACCAGTTTTTAACACTGGGTGCACATCACAG
This sequence comes from Elephas maximus indicus, assembly GCF_024166365.1. Taxonomy (NCBI): domain Eukaryota; kingdom Metazoa; phylum Chordata; class Mammalia; order Proboscidea; family Elephantidae; genus Elephas; species Elephas maximus. The sequence continues at coordinate 53,088,445 of NC_064820.1, forward strand.
TCACTATTTCTTTGTACTAATACTCTGGGCACACTCAAGCAGAGACTTGGATTTAAATGGCACAGAATGGGGTCAAGGTTTTTTTTTTTTTTTGCTTTAAATCTCTTCATGCGATTATATTGTACCCCATATATGCAGGACCCCAAGCAGGCCCAAACATTTCTTCTATCCTAATTATATTTCTTTTCTTAAATTTTGTGCAAGTCCTTACAACTGCTATATTCTATAGACTGATCTGCCCTGATTGATTGATTGGTTGGTTTTAACAAACCTACACTCAGTATCTCCCTACACCTCCGTCAAATTGTCGTACTGTGGTGGCTTGTGTATTGCTGCACTGCTGTAAGCTATACCACCAGTATTTCAAATGCCAGAAGGGTTACCCATGGTGGACAGGTTTCAGTGTAGCTTCCAGAGTAAGACAGACTAGGAAGAAAGGCCTGGTGGTCTGCTTCTAAAAAAAAAAATTAGTCAGTAAAAAACTTTTGAATAGCAGAGGAACACTGTCTGATATAGTGCTGGAAGATGAGCCCCTCAGGTTGGAAGGCACTCAAAATACAACTGGGGAACAGCCTCCTTGTCAAAGTAGTTGACCTCAGTGACACCGGTGGAGTTAAGATTTTGAAACCTTCATTCGCTCATGTGGCATGATTTGAAATGAGAAGAAACAGCTGCAAATATCCATTAATAATAGAAACATGGAATGTACAAAGTATGAATATAGGAAAATTGGAAATTGTGAAAAATGAAATGGAAATTATAAACATCAATATCCTAGGCATTAGTGAGCTGAAATGGACTGGTATTGGCCATTTTGAATAGGACAGTCATACGGTCTACTATGCTGGGAATGACAAATTGAAGAGGAATGGCATCACTTTCATCATCAAAAAGAATATTTCGAGGACTATCCTGAAGTACAACACCGTCATCAGTGATAGGATAATATCCGTACACCTGCAAGAAAAATCAGTTGTTATGACTATTATTCAAATTTAGGCCCAACCACTAATCCCAAAGCTGAAGAAATTGACGATTTTTACCAACTTCTGCAGTCTGAAAGTGATCAAACATGCAATCAAGATGCATTGATAATTACTAATGATCGGGATGTAAAAATTGGAAACAAAGAAGGACTGGTGGTTGGAAAATATGGCCTTGGTAATAGAAAGAAGCCGGAGGTTGTATGATAGAATTTTGCAAGACCAACGACTTAATCATTGCAAGTACCTTTGAATTATGGTGTTGGCAAAGAATATTGAATATACCATGGTCTGCCAGAAGAATGAATAAATGTGTCTTGGAAGAAGTACAGCCAGAATACTCATTAGAACCAAGTGTGGTGAGGCTTCATCTTGCATACTTTGGACATGTTATCAGGAGGGACCAGTCCCTAGAGAAGGACATCATGCTTAGTAAAATAGAGGGTCAGAAAAAAAGAGGAAGGCCCTCAATGAAATGGATTGACACAGTGGCTACAACAATGGGCTCAAGCATAACCACCATTGTGAGAGTGGCGCAGGACCTGGCAGTGTTTCACTCTGTTGTGCATAGGGTTCCTATGAGTCAAAACTGACTGAATAGCACCTAATAATAACATGCACAACATCTATATTCTTCGTTGGAAACGCCACGCTATAAAATTAGTGGTTCTCAGTCCTAAGAACTTTAAAAAATAATGGTGTTTGTCCCCCACCGAAAGTTTAAGGCGTGACCTTGTGTTATGAATTGAATTATGTCCCCCCTCCTCCAAATAATGTTGTAAATCCTAACCTGTATGGTTATATATGCCTCTATGTCTTTGGCTAGAATTCCGTTTGGAAATGGGTTTTTTGTTATGTTAATGAGGCAGAATTAGTTTAGGGCCTATTTTGAGTCAATTTCTATTGAAATACAAAAGAGATTAAATAAGCTTTCAAAGAAGGGGGGTGGGTGGGCAAAAGAGATGTCAAGAGGCATGAAGAACACCCAGGAGCAGAAGCTCAAAGAGACAAGAACTTTCCTCCAGAGCTGACAGAGACAGAAAGGCTTCTCCTAGAGATAGCACACTGAATCTAGCCTCCTGAACTGTGAGAAAACAAATGCCTGTTTGTTAAAGCCACACGTTTATGGTCTTTGACTTGACGACAGTTTTTTTTAGATAACTAAGACACCTGGGCTTTGGGATATTTTAAAATCATACCACATGATGCTAATGGGCAGCTGAGATTGAGAACCACTCTAGAGGGCCAAGATACTTAAGAAAATGCAAGTTCTGCCTTATCAAATAAAGTACCCCACTTTCCCAAGGAGACACCAAGAGACCCTAACCCCAGGACCATGACAAAGAGAAACAAAGTACAACTACTGCATGAACAATGTTATTCTGCCTTCGAACTGTGATTTGAAAATATCTATGTTAGAGTTCATTTCTAGAACTCTCCTCCTAGAAAACATTTTCACCCCTCAATACAGGGTCAGTTTTAGGAAAAACGATCAGGATGGAAAAGATTTTACATGGCTCCCTCAGCTTCTTTTTCCAACTTTCCTTTTTTTTCAATATCTTCACTGATAACCAACTGTTTCTCTTATGCCACAATCTTCAAAAGGTTTGCTCTTAGCTAAGACATCGGCTTTCAAAAGCGTAAGATATTCTCACACAAGCATGTAGAATAGCTACAATTAATAGGACAGGCAATGGAAAGATTTAGTTCCCTCTCAAAAAAAAAAAAAAATTTTTTTTTTTTTTTCAAGGAACACCATGTGTACTCTCCCTATTAATGAGAACAGTCATGTCTCTGGACCAAGACAGAAATTCACAGGTAAAAAGTAAATTCCTAATGACATTTCAGCAGTCTATTTCCAGGACTCTCTTGGTTTTACCATTAAAAGTTCCACATCCCGGGAAAGTCCTCACTCCTGGGTAAACCAGGAGGTTGGTCACCCAATTTCTTTCCCGTTCATGATTAGCTCACAATCATGGCTAAGTTCATAGGTTTTTTGTGTTGGGTTTTTTTTTTTTTTGTCACCCAATTTCTTTCCCTTTCATGATTAGCTCACAATCATGGCTAAGTTCACAGGTTTTTTGTTTTGGGCTTTTTTTTTTTTTTTTTTTTTGCTTTATTTTTCTATTTTAGTTATCTTTCATTGCCATTTTTTTTTAAATTTTTAAAATAATATACGCTTATTAAGGAATATTGAAAATATATTTTTAAAAAGGCAGGTCATACAGAAAAAAAGATCATTGATGGCAATAATCACTATTAAGATCTTAATATACTCTCATTTGGTAATTTTTTCTAACATATACACCAGTACCAGTGTTAGTTGCCTGGCTCATGAAGCCCCCACATGTGTCAGAGCAAAACTGCGCTTCATAGGATTTTCAATGGCTGATTTGTGTATGTGTGGAAGTAGATATTCTAAGGAGACTCTTCAAACCTTTCTGTTAACACACAACAATGTTAACCATTTTCACCACCCTGTATACTATATATTAATTAATTCCAGTTGGAAAAAAATGAGAGATTTACTTCTGTCAAACAAATGACCTTTTCCTACTGGAGAAACATATAGCTCAGTTCTGTAATTCTGTCTATCCAAGCTTTCATTTTATACACCCCATATAGATTAACCCTCTCCTATTAAGACATCATTTTTTCATATAAATACAGTTACTGACATATAAGCTTTCTTAGTTACAGTACAATCTAGTTATCAAAAAAAAAAAAATCTCCATCATGTCAATTCCAATTTACTTCCCTTAATTTATAACAGCTGGATTTTGAATGCTCACAGAACATTTCTTAGGTAATTTCTAAAGATAAACCCATTGCTGTAGAGCCAATTCTGACTTATGATGGCACCACGTGTTTCACAGTAAAACTGCTCTCCGTAGGGTTTTCTCCTGGAGGGGAGATGAGAGGGCAGAGAGGGTCAGGAGGTGGCGAAATGGTCACAAAAACACAGAGTGAGGGGAAGGAGCGGGCTGTCTCATTAGGGTGAGAGAAATTAGGAGCATATAGCAAAAAAAAAAAAAAAAAAAAAATTTTTTTTTTTTTATATAGCAAGGTGTATATAAATTGTTGTATGAGAGACTGCCTTGATTTGTAAACTTTCACTTAAAGCACAATAAAAATTAAAGGAAAAAACAAACTGCTCTCCGTAGGGTTTTCAATGGTTGTAATTTTGTGTGTGTGTGTGTGTGCTTTAGATGAAGGTTTACAGAGCAAATTAGTTTCTTATTAAACATTAAAAAATTAATACACATATCATTTTGTGACATCAGTTACCAACCCTGCCACATGTCAACACTCTTCCCTTATGGACCTTGGTTTCCCCATTGCCAGTTTTTCTGTCCCCTCCTGCCATCTTATTCTTGCCACTAGGTTGGTGTGCCCACTTAAACTCCTTTTGTTTTATGGGCCTGTCTTAACTTTGGCTGAAGGGTGAACCTCAGGAGTGACTTCAGTACTGAGTTAAAAGGATATCCAGGGGCCATGCTTTTGGGGTTTCTCCAGTCTCTGTCAGACCAGTTAAGTCTGCTCTTTTTTTGTGAGTTAGAATTTTGTTCTACATTTTTCTCCAGCACTGTCCAGGAACCTCTAGTGTGATGTCTATCAGAACAGCCTCTCTCAAAGTTCACATATACTGCCTTATTTACCTATTTGTATAATGCATGCAGAAATCCTGGTGGCACAGTGGTTAAGAGTTCAGTTACTAACCAAAAGGTCGGTTGTTTGAATCTACCAGCTGCTCCTTGGAAACGCTATGGGGCAGTTCAACTCTGTAACATAGGGTTCTTATGAGTTGGAATCAACTCAATGGCAACGGGTTTTATAATGTATGTAGCAGCGTATAAAACAATAATAGCGTTATACTGTAAAAGAAAATTATACCCTACTGTTCTAAAAAGTAATTATTTTATATCTGTAAAATAATATTAATAAAATATTTATAAGATATAAAGATTAGTAATAAAACCATAATGTATCCACATCCAAGTTCTCAAACTAGGATATTAAAAGTACCTTTGAAACCCACCAGCTTTGACTGGCACCTCTCTTCCCTGTTGGACTTAATCATTTATTGGGTCCCAGCCAGTTTGTTCTGAGATCCCTTCCAAACTACTTCTCTATTCTGTTCTGCAGGAAAACATATTTTCCATCCTTTTTTGCCTTCCAATTTCCCAGTAGATTAGTCAATGAGAGACACAGAGAGAAGTTACAGTATCACCTCCTCTCCAACTCTTGTGGTATCTCCAGCACAGCAGGCCTCATCTCTATGGTTCCAATTCCTGCCAGATGGCTCCAGCCTCTAAGAACTCAGTTCCCATAATACAACTCTGACCATAGCTGTAATACCTGCCAGAGATCTGGACCTCCTGCAGCTGGTAAAAACTCTTCCTCTCATTACATTTTGAGCCCTAGAAGAAGTTGTGTGTTCCTGTTGATGCAAACCTATTGAGTTACTAAATCACTATACACATTCAGGCTGTGTAATCAATTACCTATATTAAATCACCTCTGCTTAAAAGACCAAGAGTAGTTTCTGACTTATAAGTGAACACCAAAAGCTCTTCTAGCTCCACTTTGCTAAGATTTATCAAGCCTAACTATTTAACTTTCCACTACTCATCTGTTAGTTTGTGGTACCGTGGTGGCTTGCATGTTGCTGTAATACTGGAAGCTATGCCAGTGATATTTCCCATACCAACAGGGTCACCCTTGGTGGACAGGTTACAGCAGAACTCCCAGATTAAGACAGACTAGGAAGAAGGATCTGGAGATCTATTTTGTCAAAAATGAAATGGAATGCATAAAGAATGATATCCTAGGCATTAGTGAGCTGAGAATGACAAATTGAAGAGGAATAGCTTTGCAGTCATCATCAAGAAGAACATTTCATGATCTATCCTGAAGTACAAAGCTGTCAGTGGTAAGGTAATATCCATACACCTAGAAGAAAGTTGAAGCTGAAGATAATTAGAACAAGCCCACAACAGTCAAAGTACAACATTGAGTATATCCCACTTGAATTTAGAGACCATGTCTTAGGCTGGGTTCTCTAGAGAAGCAAAATCAGTAAAACCTGTTAAAAAAAAAAACATTGCCATCAAGTCTATTCCGACTCATAGCAACCCTATAGGACAGAGTAGAGCTGCCCCATAGTTTCCAAAGAGTGCCTGGTGGACTCTAACTGCCTACATTTTAGTTAGCAGACGTAGCTCTTAACCGCTATGCCACTAGGGTTTCCAAAACCAGTATATCATATAAATAGAGAGATTTATATCAAGGAAACTACTCATGTGATTGTAGAGGCTTGAATGTCCCAAGTCTGTGGATCAAGATAGAGGCTTCTGTCGATTCATGTAGCCCCGGGGACTGGCAAACCCAAGATCAGCAGGTCAGAGTACAGGGCTCTTGTTCACAAGCTGTGAAGATCGACAAATCCCAAGACTGGCAGGCAAGACCGCAAGTCTTTTCCTGATTTACATAGCTGCAGGGGCTGGCAAACCCAAGATCAGCACGTCAGAGGGCAAGGCTCCTACTCACAGGCTGTGAAGCTTGATGAATCCCAAGATCGGCAGATAAGCTGATAGCTCAAGTCCAGAGAACAAAGGGTCAGATGAACAGGAGGCAGCTGCAGGAACTAGAGCAAGAGAAAAGCCAGAACATCTGCTTATATTCAGATGCAGGCCACACCAGCAAGGAAACTCTCCTTCAACTGACTGGCTACTCAAAGCAGATTCCATCAAGGGAGTGATCACATATAAACACTGAGAATCATGGCCCAGCCAAGCTGACACACAATCAACCATCACAGACCTTCTCAAGAATAGATTTCACACACTGAACACAAATGAATGAAGACCAGACAAGTTGTGGAATGACATCAAGGACATCATACATGGAAAATCAAGAGGCCATAAAGAACAAGAAAGAAAGAAAAGACCAAAATGGATGTCAGAAGAGACTCTGAAACTTGCTCTTGAATGTCAAGTAGCTAAAGTGAAAGGAAGAAATCATGAAGTAAAAGAGCTGAACTATGCAAAGGCATTAAAATGGCACCTGAGAAGACAAAGTATTATAATGACATGTGCAAAGAAATGGAGCTAGAAAATCAAAAGGGAAGAGTATGCTTGACATTTCTCAAGCTGAAAGAACTGAAGAAAAAATTCAATTGCAATATTGAAGGATTCTATGGGGAAAATATTAAACAACACAGGAAGCATCAAAAGAAGATGGAAGGAATACATGGAGTCACTATACCACAAAGAATTGATCAACGTTCAACCATTTTGGGAGGCAGCATATGATCAGGAACCTATGATACGGAAGGAAATGGTCCAAGCTGCACTGAAGGCATTGGTGAAAAACAAGGCTTCAGGAACTGACAGAATACCAATTGAGATGTTTCAACAAATGGACGCAGTGATGGAAGTACTCACTTGTTATGCCAAGAAATTTGGAAGACAGCTACCAACCAACTGGATGTGATCCATATTTATGCCTATTGCCAAGAAAGGTGATTCAACTGAATGTGAAAATTATTAAACAATATCATTAATACCACATGCAAGCAAAATTTTGTGAAAGATCATTAAAAGTGGCGGCAACAGTACATCCACAGGGAACTCCCAGAAGTTCAAGCTGGGTTCAGAAGAGGACATGGAACCAGGGTTATCATTTTCTGATGTCAGATGGATCCTGACTGGAAGAATACCAGAAGGGTGTTTACCTATGTTTTATTGACAATGCAAAGACGTTCAACTGTGTGGATCATAACAAATTATGGATAACATTGAGAAGAATGGGAATTCCAGAACAATTAATTGTGCTCATGAGGAACCTGTACATAGACCAAGAGGTAGTCATTCAAACAAAACAAGGGGATACTGCATGGTTTAAAGTAAGGAAAGGTATGTGTCAGGGTTGTATCCTTCCACCATACTGAGTCAATCTGTATGCTGAGCGAATAATCTGGGCTATATATGAAGAAGGTGGCATCAGGACAACAACACACAAGCTCCAGAGGATAAGCTAGATAACTGGAGTTTACTAAAAATTAAACTCTTATGCTCATCAGAAGACTTCACCAACAGAGTAAAAAAAGAACCTACAGACTGGGGAAAAAAAAATTGACTATTACAAATCAGACAAAGGTCTAATCTCTAAAATCTACAAGAAAATTCAACACCTCTACAACAAAAAGAGAAATAATCCAATTAAAAAATGGGTGAAGGAAATGAATAGACACTTCACCAAAGAAGACATTCAAGCGGCCAACAGACATATGAGGAAATATTCACCATCTCTAGCCATTAGAGAAATGTAAATCAAAATCACAATGAGATACCATCTCACCATGGCATTACTGGCACAAGTCAATAAAACAGGAAATAACAGATGTTGGTGAAGCTGCAGGGAGATTGGAACTCTTGGGCACTGCTGGTGGGAATGCAAAATGATACAACTGTTTTGAAAAACGATATGGCACTTCCTTAGAAAGCTAGAAATAGAAATACCATATGATCCAGCAATCCCACTCCTAGGAATATATCCTGGAGAAATAAGAGTCATCACATGGGCAGACATATGCACACTTATGTTCATTGCAGCATTATTCACAATAGCAGAAAGATGGAAACAACCTAGATGACCATCAACAAATGAAAGCATGAACAAACTGTGGTACACACACACAATGGAGTATTGTGTAATGATAAAGAACAACGATGAATCTGTGAAGCATCTCATAATATGGATGAATCAGGAGGACATTACGCTGAGTGAAATAAGTCAATCACAAATGGACAAATATCGTATGAGACCACTACTGAAAAAACTCATGAAAAGGTTTACATACATAAAGAAACAATCTTTGTTGGTTATGAGGGAGGGAAGGGGTGGGGATGGAAAAACACTTAATAGACAATAGATAAGTGGAAACCTTGGTGAAGGGTAAGACAGCACACAATACTAGGAAAGCCAGCACAACCTGCACAAGGCAAGGTCATGGTAGCTCCATAGACACATCCCAGCTCCCTGAGGGACCGAATTGCTGGGCTGAGGGCTGTGGGGACCATGACCTCGGGGAATATCTAGCTCAATTGGCATAACATAGTTAATAAAGAGGATGTTCTACATTTTACGTTGGTGAGTAGCATCTGGGGTCTTAAAAGCCTGTGAGTAGCCATCTAGAATACTCCACTGGTATCATCCCTTTGGGAGCTAGGAAGAATGAAGAAAGCTAAAGATACAAGGGAAAGATTAATCCAAAGGACTAATGGACCACATCTACCATGGCCTCCACCAGACTGAGTCCAGAACAATGAGATAGTGCCTGGCTACCACCACTGACTGCTCTGACAGAGATCACAATAGAGGGTCCCAGACAGAGCTGGAGAAAAATGTAGAACAAAATTCTAACTCAAAAAGAAAGACCAGACTTGCTGGCCTGAGAGACACTAGAGAAACCCTTAGAGTATGGCCCCTGGACACCAGTAATGAGGCTACTCCTGAGTTTCATCCTTCAGCCAAAGGTTGAAGAGGCCCATGGAACAAATGAAGACTGAAAGTGAGCACCAGCCCTGGGGCAGAAACTGGAAGGCAGGAGGGAACAGGAAAGCTGGTAAAAGGGAACCCAAGGTTGAGAGGTGAAAGTGTTGACATGTTGTGGGGTTGTTAACCAAAGTCATAGAACAACGTGTGTACTGACAGTTTGATGAGAAACTAGTTTGTTCTGTAAACCTTCATCTAAAGTACAATTAAAAAAAAAAAAAAAAAACTCATGAACAACCTGAGACATGCAGATGACACAACCTTGCTTGCTGAAAGTGAAGAGGACTTGAAGCACTTACTGATGAAGATCAAAGACCACAGCCGTCAATATGGATTACACCAAGACATGAAGAAAGCAAAAGTTCTCACAACTGTGCCAATGAGCAATATCATGATAAACGGAGAAAGGTTGAAGTTGTCAAGCAAGAGGGCTTAGATCCACAATCAATGTACCTGAAAGCAGCAGCCAAGAAATCAATTCATGTATTGCATTGGGCAAATCTGCCACAAAAGATCTCTTTAAAATTTTAAAAAAGCAAAGATGTCACATTAAGTACTAAGGTTCAGCTGACCCAAGCCATGGTGTTTAATAGCCTCGTATGCATATGAAAGCTGGACAATGAATAAGAAAGACCAAAGGAGAATTGATGCCTTTGAATTATGGTGTTGGTGAAGAATATTGAATATATCATGGACTGCCAGAACAAACAAATCTGTCTTGGAAGAAGTACAACCAAAATGCTCCTTAGAAGCAAGGATGGTGAGACTACGTCTCACATACTTTGGACATGTTATCAGGAGGGATCAGTCCCTGGGGGAAGACATCACACTTGGGAAAAAAGAGAGTCATGGAAAAAGAAGAAGACCCTCAAGAGGATGGATGGACACGGTGGCTGCAACAATGGGCTCAAGCATAATAACGATTGTGGGGATGGTGCCTGACCTGGCAGTGTTTCATTCTGTTGTACATAGGGTCACTATGAGTCAGAACCAAGTGGATGGCACCTAATAACAATACCAACAACAAAAATATTTAGTTTGCTAATTTAAAATTTTTGTCTTTAAATTCATGAGTAAAGTTGGCCTATAGTTTTCCCTTCTTCAACACTTCTTTTACAAAGTGTTTTCAAGGTTGCATCAGCCTCATAAAATGAACTGAGAAGTGTTCCTTAATTTTACATTCTGTTTGAGACTGCTGGATCTTTTTTTGTGGGAAGAAATTTTAACTCTAATTAAATATCTTTAGTAGGGTAGATGATAGTTAAGGTTTTCTATCAGCTTGAGCATTCATAAATTTGGATGATGAAAACGCCTCAGACATTGTTTCCTTGACTATAACCTTTCCCTGGTTCTCTTTTTTTTTTTTTTTCTTCTTCTGTAGATCTAATTAGATACAGACTCTCTTTGTTTATTTTTCATTTCCTGTTTCACATAGTCCCTTCTCCTTTCTCTCTGAGCTGTATTTAGCATAACTTTTTCATATCTAGCCTTCAATTCACTTATTTTCTCTTAGACTATCTCTAATCTGGTATTTAGGCTGTCCACTAAGTTTTTGGAGCCCTGGTGGTACAGTGGTTAAGAGTTCAGCTGCTAACCAAAAGGTGTGCAGTTTAAACCCACCAGCCACTCCTTGGAAACCCTGTGGGAATTTCTACTCTTTCCTATACAGTCCCTATGACCTGGAATCGACTAGAGGGCAATGAGTTTTTTGTTTTTTTAATTAGGTTTTCATTTTCAAGCATACTTTTCATTTTTGAAAGTTCTCTTTAATTCCTTTCCAAATCTGTCTGATATTTATATTTCTGCATATATGTTTCTAATTTATATTCTGATATACATCAATGATTATATTTCTGACATACTTCATTGATTTCTTTAAACATAGATTACATAGTTTTTATAGTTATCTAACAATTTAACAATTATAATATCTGAAATCTTTATTTTAAATATGACTCCATTTTATATTTAACTCATGATGCCTTATTCCCTTATGTGTTTTGTGAAATATTTTTTCACATTTGATAGAATTTTATCTATGGTAATTCTTTAAGTAAAAAATATGATTTTGTTTTGTTTGGGTGCTTGGGGCTATCATCAACCTGGGACAACTATAAAACAAATTTTCAGTTTGTTTTTCTTTCTCTCTTTTTTTAACTATATATATAGTGAGAATTTAAATTACAAACAATGGACTTGTGATACTTTTCCCTGAGCCTACCAATTTGGGGGCAGTAACATTTCCTAGTTGTCCCCATCCATCTAAAGGGCAGATTTTCCTCCTAGTTTACCATTTGTCTTAGTCATCTAGTGCTGCTATAACAGAAATACCACAAGCAGGTGGCTTTAACAAAGAGAAATTTTTTCCTTCACAGTAAAGTAGGCTAGAAGTCCAATTTCATGGCATTAGCTCTAGGGGAAGGTTTTCTCTCTCTTTTGGCCTTCTCATCAGTCTTCCACCACACTAGGAGCTTCTCTGTGCAGGGACACCAGCCCCAAAGGACACACTCTGCTACCGGCACTGCTTTCTTGGTAATATATCTCAAGAGATTGACTCAAGGCACAATCCAATGTTATGGATTGAGTCCTGCCTCAGTAACAAAACTGCTGCCCATCCTCCATCATTAACATTGTACAGGCAGGATTTACAACATACAGAAAATCTCACTATACCAAGAATCATGGCCCAGTCAAATTGATACACACATTTTTGGGGGGGCCGTAATACAATCCATGATACCGTTTAACTGAAATTATATCCCATTGGAGCCCTGGCTTTAAGCAGGTTCTCCTATCAGGCTGTCACACTGAGCAACCCCTAGACTTTTCGTTCTACCCCCCCACAATGTTCCAAACTAAACTACACTCATTGCCATGAAGTCAATTCTGACACATAGCGGCCCTATAGGACAGAGTAGAACTGCCCCTTTGAGTTTCCAAGGAGTGGCTGGTGGATTCAAACTGCTGACTTTTTGGTTAACATCCGTAACTCCCGGCCACTGCACCACCAGGGCTGTACTCCATCCCAGGTAGTCCTAAAAAACTGAAGCTCGACATTTTAGGTACTGCCCTTTCCTTATGGCAGCTTCTAGTTTTGGTGTTTGCATTCATCTCTGGATTCATGCTTTCTCCTCATCTTTGACCTATGAGGGCTCACCCTAATTTCTTGGCAGGTGAGCAATATACTTAAAAAAAATTATGTGTACATTTTATTTGGTATTTGTAGTTGTTATATAGCAGGACGGTCAGAATTGACTCAACAGCAACAGGTTTTTTTTTTTTTTTTTTCCTGTAATCTACCATATTGCTGGGAATGGAAATCTGGTTTTTGAAAACATTACATCAAATTATTTTCATTGCCATTAATATTTTTCCAAAATAAGTAGGTTCCCAGCATTTGGTTGTATTTCTTTGTTACTGTATGTTTAACTAATCTGCCCCCTCACCCCTTTTGGAAGTGAATGTGCTCAACTCGCTTTTTAAGGATTGTCAAGATATACATCCATCTATGCATACATTAATGATTATTTTCTAGAAAAGTCATTATTGACTCTTAGTACATGAACATCTTAGTCTTTAGATACATATTTTCAAATTGTGTCTCAGAAATGATAGTACCAATTCATACTCTGATCAACCTCTATGAAAGTGCCTGTTTCACTGCACTCCCACCAAGGCAAGGTATCGCTGTTTTTATGCCTATAAATTTGGCAAAGATTTTAGAAGGTGTCCTACGATTCCAATTTGTATTGCTTTGATTATCAGAGTATTAAATTAAACCAAAAAAAAAAAAAACCACTCATTGTCATTGAGTCAATTCAAAGTTATAGCCACCCTATAGGAGAGAGTAGAACTGCCCTTAGGGTTTCCAAGGCTGTAATCTTTATGGAAGCAGACTGCCACATCTTTCTCCCACAGAGCAGCTGGGGGATTCAAACTGCCAACCTTTCAGTTAGCAGCCAAGCACGTAACCACTACTCCACCAGGGCTCCTTAGTGCTAAATTACTCAGCATTTTATCATCCTTTTTCAAGTACACTGTAAACCATTATCCTTACTGTTTTTCACATAATTGTAAACCCTAAATCACTACTTTCTTCATCCAAAATTATATTCTAAGCAAAATTATGTTTCCCAACTCATATATTTTATTATTTTCCCTTATGTTCATATCCTGCAAAATCTGTTAGAGCTGTATATTAATTATAAACAGTTGATTATACATAACGTCTTTCTTAGGACATTTTCTCTGTAAATCTAAATAATTTCATCAATCTTCCTTTAAATGGCTCTATAGAATTTCCTCCAGTTTCAATAATTGCAGATAAATTTTTTTCTTTCATTTTCTATTACTTCTGGGCTGTTTCTCTCTTTTTCTTCCATTAGATAAATAAAAATTTTAGTACCAGACTCTATGATATATTACGTCTTACTCCCAGATTTTACCAACACTTTAAGAATTCAGATTTACCTTTTCTACCATCCTTCTTATTTCGAGTTACCAGCATGTCAATACCTGGAAAATCTCATCAAGGGTTTAACAGTCCATACACTACTGACTCATTCTTTATTTCAATTTGTTCTTCTTTATTTCCATTCAACTCAATTTTTTATTCAGTGTCATAACTTCTTTTTATTTTCTATTGCATTTCTCTAAATAGCAGCTGTAACCCTTATTTATCCCCATTCAGAAAAAAAAAAAAAAAAGGTCCTAATCTCCTTGGAAGCAAATCATTATCCTAATTTGAGAACAAGAAAATTCATGTCCTCATAAGCAAATGAGGATGTCAAAGTCATATACCTCACAAGTGGAACAAGGCCAAGAATTCCTGGTATTCTACTGAGTTTTATTCTAAACAGGCTGAACATACTGCTTAAAAAAAATACTTAACTTTTTCTACAGTTCGCTAACATTTGTTTACATTTGTTCCCTTAAAATTTTTTTAATTCTCTAGACCTTGTCCTGGTGGTGCCGTAGTTAAAGCACTGGACTGCGGCAATTCGAAAGCACCAGCAGCTCTGCAGGAGACAGATGTGCCAGTCTGCTTCTGTAGACATTTACAGCCTTGGGAACCCTATGGTGTCACTGTGAGTCGGAATCAACTCAATGGCAGTGGGTTTGGCTTTTGTTTGCTTTGTTTTTGTTTTCTAGACATTGTTATCCAAACAGAGGTCCTGGGACCAGCAGCAGCAAGCTTGATAGAAAGCAGAGAGCTTGTTAGAAAGGCAGAATTTCATGCATACTATGTCAGAAGCTGCAATTTATCAAGATCTTCAGTGTGATGGTTAATTTTATGTGTCAACTTGGCTAGCCCATTTGTTTGGTCAAGCACTAGTCTAGCTGCTGTCATGGAGTAGTTAAAAAAAAAAAATGGAGTAGTTACGCATGATTAAATCAGTTGGCCTTGAGTACAGCAGATTGTTGTCATTATTATCTGCCATCAAGTTGGCGCCCCCACTCATGGTGACTCCATGCACAATGGAACAGAACACTGCCTAATCCTGTGCCATTCCCACAGACTATTGTGATCCATGGGGTTTTCATTGGCTGATTTTTGGAAGTAGATCACTAGGCCTTTCTTCCGAGTCTGTTTTAGTCTGGATGCTCCACTGAAACCTGTTCTGCACCATAGCAACACACAGGCCTCCACTGAAATGGTGGCTGTGCTTAAGGTGCAATGTCTGGGAATCAAATGCGAGCCTCCCTCATGAAAGGCTAGAATTCTACCACTGGGCCACCATTGGCCCCAAAGCAGACTATTTTCTGTAATATAATAGAAAAGGGCACGTGTTCAGTAAAATAAAGGGTCAGGGAAAACAAGGGAAACCCTCCATGAGGTGGATTGAAGTGGTTGCAACAATGAGCTCAAACACACCAAAAATTATAAGGATGGTGCAGAACCAGGCAATGTTTTGTTCTGCTGTACATAAGGTTGCTATGAGTCAGGGCAGACTTGAAGGCAACTAAAAATGACAACAACATCAACAACAATGTAATGTAATGTAATCACTTTCCATAAGTAATCTAATATAATGTAATCAATCAACTGTGGTCATACTGTATTTTTATGCAAATAATGCACACCTTCTACGCTTTGTTTGCCAGCTGTGCCCACCCCTGCCAGGTATTTTTGGAAGTATGTTAGCTACTCCCTGACTGTGAGTCAGCGGATTCTGCTAGTCTCTTGTGCCCAGTGCACACTGGCAAATCCCTCATTTGAATACTTGCTTTTGTCTTGGAATTATAAAAATCTATTCTAATTAAATTAGCATCTGGGGCCTTTTCCCCCTACCACAACTGTGACAAAATAAACTTCTGTTCTTTAAAGCCATCATTTTGTAGCATTTCTGTTATGACAGCCCTAAGTAACTAAGACACCAGGTAATTTGCATTGCAGTCCAGTTTGGAAGCACTGTTCTGGAAGACTGGAAGACTCTTCTACCAACTTCATATAAGTTTCAGGCACTATAATTAATTAATCAAGCTAGAAGATCACATTTATTAATGAGGAGGAGCAGACACTGGCTATTATTTTGAGTGGTAAACATGTTATTCAGTTCCAGTTAAAAATAGAGATGGCAGAGACAGAGACTGAGATCAACATTTTTAATGTCATGAAGTTATATTTGCTGAATGTAACTGCTTGTACAACTGGACAGTTTCCTCTTCCTCCTCCTTGGGGAGAAGGAAGAAAACCATAGGATGAAGAATTCAAGGAACTAGAAGCCAGATAGCCCAACATGAGATCTGACTTTCTCCATTTCACCATCTTCTTTCTTGAAAATACTGTACAGAGACAGCTTTTTGTAAAATCATTTTTCTAAGTTCTAAAAAAAAGACAATGTAATTTCATTTTGGAAGTTTAATAGATTACTCTTTACAATTCTTCTCTTCTTAGATCATTAAAACCTGATTTTAAATGTATAAGAACATTCACTTAATTATCAACTAGGAGACTTTCTTCTGATCAGTGTATTCTTTCCATTAATTAAAAAAAATGACATCCTGGTTCTAAGTATGCCCCTAGAAAGTATACTTAAACTTTATGATCCTGGGATTTTATATTTTTAAATTGAAGGTACTCACTATCTTCATGTATCACAAAAAAAGGCTTAAGATGGTTTACCCAGTCCCCGGTGCCGTCAAGTGGACTCCGACTCATAGCGACCCTATATATAGGACAGGGTAGAACTGCCCCATAGAGTTTCCAAGGAGCGCCTGGCAGATTTGAACTGCAGACCCTTTGGTTAGCAGCCATAGCACTTAACCACTCGCCACCAGGGTTTCCTAAGATGCTTTAGATTATATTTTTATGTTCTTGGATGAAACGTATTTACAGATTGAACTAATTATTATACAAACCATGTGTTTTTCCATATCAAATTAAATGCAGTGGAAAAGAAGGCAGTTCTCTCTCTGATTCTCACTTTAATATTGCACAAATTAGGAACATAAATATTCTATTTACAAATTCCAGGGTTTTCTTTTACTTAGAGATAAAATAATTCATGTATTGAGTATATATAGTAATTTTTTATATATATATAGTAATTTGAGTACATAGTATATATATTTTATTTTATACCGGTTGCCTTTGCTTGCATAATACAATCATCTAACATACTTTATTGGAAATGTATTTTAAAAATTTCTTCATAAAAATCATCTGGGATATCTCTCCTTTGGAGATAAGATACCCTCTCCAAAATAAGGACACAATGTAGCACTTCACAGCCATGACCACTAAATGAGAGCATCGATGCTTTGGGAGCCTCTCTGAATTTTGGAGACCTCAGGTATCACCTAGTCCTTTTACTTTATGATTTGTAATGCTACCATCTTTTAATGGGATTGATATTAAGAGAATTTTTCTTCAACTGGTCCAGATTATTGTATCCCTTGCTCTTATGACCCAACTACTTGGGCATCTGCTTGAATATCTGCAGCAGTAAGAAGCTCAACAGAGCCTATGACAAGCCACAGCATGGTCCATTGGAGCAAAATGATACTTTCTTTAGCCAAATAGTATTTCTTCTTTAAAGAAACAACTTGATTTGATCCTAGGTCATGTCAGTGGAATAAAACATGACAACATGAGCTAGTTATAATGAAATACATGCCATTTAATTAATTAATTTACACCATCAGCGGGTGGAAATAACATATATAAACCTGGGCCAAAATAGATATGGAAGATACAAATAAGCTGCATGAGCAGATACTTCAGACTCCCTGTTCTGCCACCTCTCTTTAATCCACACCTAGAGCTTTATGGGTAGTTATCGGGTTGCTAGGAGTTGGAATCGACTCGACCGCACTGGGTTTTTTTCTCTATGGCCAGTAGACTAATGAAGGAAAAATTGAACCTGATTTATAGAAGTCATAGTATAGCACAATATGCCAGCACAAGCCAACAGTAAATTGATTGGGCATTAATCAATCTTAAGAGAACATCAGGCTATATATTTGGCTGCCCTCTATGCCTGGAAAAAGAGATATTATTGATTTATGTGTGGTGGTAATAATTTAGATGATTAGAGACTTGGAAGGTGCAAGATTGGAAGATTGGTGACAAAGAGTTTTGGGGAAGAAATATGTGGGTAAACCACTGAGAATTGACCCAGAGAGTGAGAACACTGGTATCAAATATGAATGTTCAAAGGGTCTTACTGTAAAAAGGTTGTCATCAATCAGATGTGCAGGTGTGAGACAGACTCTTTCACTAGATACTTCCTTTGTTTCTCGGAAATCTCATGAAAAAAGCAACCTTAGTGGTGGCAATATAGACTATGTAAGCGCTCAGTTAAAGGCACTGCCCCTCACCAAATCTTATTTAGCTGTTAAGACTGTTAAGTACCCATCTGAAATGTATTATATTCACAAGTTCTTAGGGAAGGCCATTTGGAGCAGAGCACAGACCAAGGCCCTGGTCTAATTGCATGGTCAATAGGCATTTATTACTAACAGAATAAACAGGACAAGAATGAGTAGAACAGCAAATGTTCTTATGAGCCAAGGTTCACTGAAGTTAGGCTCCCATTCCAGGCTGTGATGTTAAATCACATCCACGCACACTCCTCTTCAGGCCATGGAAGAAGACTGAAGCCCCCCTCTCTCTTGGTGTTAATATACTAGCAAGCAGCCACATCTATGTGCCAAACAGCAAGTATAGAGAGCAAGTAGAGTAAAGGGGTAATAAAAGGTAAAAGGGGTAATAAAAGTGGAAGGCCCCCTGTGGACAAATGACATTACTTATTGCCTCTGTTGAAGGTGGCTAACCATCTCCTGATGGGCTATTCTAGACGTACTGTTGTCAAAGAATGGCCCTTCCTCTTTTACCCCACTGAGATAGCTTAACAGAGTTCTGGGTTTCTTCAGACAGCAATCACCTCCTCCTAAGGCATGTGTTTTACTTTCTGTACATTAGTAGCTGTTATGTCCATTAACAGATATGGAGACAGTGGGGGAAGGGAATTATAGTATAGGACTATTGTGCACCCAGCATCATCATATACTGTATTTTTACCAAAATGATGCACACATTATATGTTTTTTGTAAACTGCATAACCCCCACCCCATGGTTATTTTTGTTAGCATGCTATGCCACACGTTATATGTGTGGGGGCATTATTTACATGGGCACTTTATTTGCAAATAAATACAGTAATCGAGGACCAGTTCCAAGCACCCAATAATATACCCTGGGTGAACAAATTACTAAGCTTTTGGCAGCTCACTGATTATATTGCAACACTTGTATCATAGAAACAACAGGAAATTTTATAACTAGAACAGACATTTATTCTGGGATTATATTGTCTTTATCTGCAGATGATACTTTTCTGATTATCACTCTCCAAGAGCATACTGAATGCCTTATATGTAGCCATAGTATCTGTCTTAGGTTGCGTTCTCTAGAGAAGCAAAACCAATAAAGCATATAAACCAAAAAAAACAAACCCAGTGCCGTTGAGTCGATTCTGACTCATAGCGACCCTATAGGACAGAGTAGAACTGCCCCACAGAGTTTTCAAGGAGCACCTGGGGGATTCAAACTGCTGACCTTTTGGTTAGCAGCTATAACACTTAACCACTATGCCACCAGGGTTTCCAATAAAGAATATAAATATATACATATATGTTGTTGTGGTTATTAGGTGCCATCGAGCAGGTTTCAACTCATAACGACCCTATGCACAACAGAATGAAACACTGCCAGGTCCTCCACCATCCTCACAATTGTTGCTATGCTTAAGTCCATTGTTGCAGCCACTGTGTCAATCCATCTCATTGAGGGTCTTCCTCTTTTTCGCTGATCCTCTACCAAGCAGGGCTCTTGCTCACAGGCTGCAGACTGATAAATCCCAAGATTGGTAGGCAAGGCCAAAGGTAAGCTGCTAGCTCAAGTCCCAAGAACAGGAGTTCAGATGAACAGGGGTCAGATGCAGGATCCAGGGCAAGCAAAAGCCAAATGTCCACTCGTATTCGATGTAGGCCATATGCCCAAAGAAATACCCTTGAAAATGATTGGCTACTCACAGCAGATTCCATCATGGAGGTGGTCACATTACATCAAATCTCATCATGGAAGTTATCACAACATCATATGGCTGCCAAACCACTAAGTGTCATGACCTAGCCAAGTTGACACGTAACCTTAACCATCACAGTCCACCCCTTGCCAACTTGGAACCTGTACACATCTCCTTAAACCATACATAATCTCTGAAATCTCTGAATAAAGACAATTATAAAGTCATACTTGCACCTAACAGGATACAATGAACACACATACAACCAAAAATGCACTAGCCCTGTTTACATTTTATAAGAGAATAAAATAAAATATGTGATACACACAAAGGAAGCAGAAATACTCATAATAATTACAATCCTCGTTTCTGCAACTGGTCACACGGTCATAACTGGTATTTAGAACTACCACCCATTCCACATTCCCTTTGCCCTCAGCAAGCACCTCATCTGGTCATGGTCCTTTGCATGGTGAGGTGACAAAACCTTCTATTTCTGAAGGGTCTGGGCTATTAGTAGTCATGTCACAATGACGTTGTTGTAGTTTTCCATTGATTTTAATCACAGGGCATGGTAGTACTAACACCCTAAGGGATCTCCTAAATTCAAGATATACTGTTCTTTACCCCCATTATGTAATATCAATCTGATATCCTCTTGATAATCAGGATCGATCACACCAGACAGCATGGTAACTCCCTTCTTTGCCTGTTTATCCAGATCATAAGAAGCCCAAAGTGGCCAGGTGACATTCTTAGGTTCCAGTTCAATGGAATCAGTGCTGTGCCTCCTGGTGGGAGTATTCGTCCCTTTGAAACTAAGACCTCTAGACCTGCAGAGCATAAGGTTGCAGGGACAGGAAGCAAAAATCTTTGAGTGGGTCACCAGGGGTAATAGTGAGTGGTGCCACCCCCATTTCCACCCCTTGATTCCTGGATCCGTGAATCCTGGCTCTGGGAGAAAGAGTGTCATATACTGGATGTTAGTTTAGAGCATATACAGCCTCCTGAAGAACATCCCCCCCAACCCTGCAAGGTATTACCACCTAGATGGCACCCTATTGTGTCTTTAGAAGGCTATTCCATCATTTTATCAAGCCAGCTGCTTCAGGATGATGGGGAACATGGTAAGAACAGTGAATTCCACGAACGTGTGCCCATTGCTACACTTCATTTGCTGTGAAGTGAGTCACTTGACCCGAGGCGATGCTGTGTGGGATACTATGATGGTGGACAAGACGTTCTGTTAGCCCAAGGATGATAGTTTTGGCAGAAGCGTTGCATGCAAGGAAGACAAATTCATATCAAATGTGTCTACTCCAGTAAGAACAGACCACTGCCCTTTCTGTGATGGAAGTGGTCCAGTGTAATCAACTTGCCACCAGATTCCCAGCTGATCACCTTGAGGGATTGTGCCATATCAGGGACTCAGTGTTGGTCTCTGCTGCTGGCAGATTGGGCACTCAGCAGTGGTTGTAGCCAAGTCAGCCTTGGTGAGTGGAAGTCCATGTTGCTTAGCCCATGCATAACTTCCATTCCTACCATCCTGACCACTTTGTTCATGAGCCCATTGAGCAATGATGGGAGTAGCTAGGGAAAGAGATTGAGTGGTTTCCACAGAATGCATCATTCTATCCACTTGATTGTTTTAAAATCCTCCTCTGCTGAGGCCACCCTTTGGCGAGCATTCACATGAGACACAAACACCTTCACTTCTTTAGCTCATTCAAAGAAGCCTGTCCACATACCTCTTCCCTGTACTTCCTTGTCTCCAATTTTCCAATCATGTTCCTTCCAAGTCCCTGACCATCCAGCCAAACCATTGGCCACAGCCCATGCATCAGTATACAATCGCACCTCTAGCCATTTTTCCTCCCAAGCAAAGTGAACAACCAGGAGCCCTGCTTGAAGTTCTGCCCCTTGAGAGGATTTTTCTTCACCACTGTCCCTCAGGGAGGTCCCAGAAAGGGGAGGTAGTGCTGCCACTGTCCACTTTTGAGTAGTACTTGCATATCACACAGAACCATCTGTAAACCAGGTATAGTCAACTGATCATAAAGAACTCCCCACGAGGCCATAGATGCAGACTGGGAAATGGAAGTTAAGGTGACAGGAGTGGAAACCACGGGCATTTGGTCCACGTTCTCATGCTACTTTTTGTGCCTTCAAGTCCTGGTCGGGCCAGATCTTTTGTATAAACCACTTCCATTTAATGATGGAGTGCTGCTGTGCATGTTCAACTTTATGACTCTGTAGGTCAGACAACACCCAGTTCATGATAGACAGGCAGCTCAGGCTGCATAGTGACTTGGTGTCCCAATGTTCAGTCTTTACTAAGGCCCAGTAATAACCCAAAAGGTATTTCTCTAAAGGAGAATAGTTATCTGCAGAGAGTGGCAGGGCTTTACTCCAAAATCCTAAGGATCTGAGCTGTGATTCAGATTCAGGTAATGGTGGCCTACCAAAGACTCCAAACAGCATCTCTGTCAATGACACTTCAAGCACCATTGGATCAGCCAGATCATATGGCCAAATGGGCACAGTGGCTTGCACAGCAGCCCTGAATCTATTGTGGAACCTTCTCTTGTTCTGGGCCTCACTCAAAACTAGCAGCTTTTCGAGTCACTTGATAAGTAGGCCAGAGTTGTACGCCCAGATGAGAAATACGTTGCCTCCAAAATACAAAAAGGCCCACTAGGCATTGTGCCTCCCTTTTAGTTGGGGCCTGATGCAATAACTTATCCTTCACTTTAGAAGGAATATCTTGACATGTCCCACAGCACTGGACCCCTAGAAATCTCACTAAGGTGTAAGGGGCCTGGATTAATTTCCCATCTGTCATGGATTGGATTATGTGCCCCCAAAAATGTGTGTATCAATTTGGCTGGGCCATGGTTCCTGGTATTGTGTGATTTTCTTATATATTGTAAATCCTGCCTCTATGTTAATAAGAGAGGATGGGCAGCAGTTGTGTTAGTGAGACAGGACTCAATCTACAAGACTGGATTGTGTCTTGATGCAATCTCTTGAGATATAAAAGAAAGAAGTGAGCAGAGGGATGTGAGGACCTCATACCACCAAGAAAGCAGGAGCAGAGGGCATCCTTGGACCCGGGGTCCCTGTGCAGAGAAGCTCATAGTCCAGAGGAAGATTGATGAGAAGGCCGAGAGAGAAAGCTTTCCCATGGAGCTGACTCCCTGAATTTGGACTTTTAGCCTACTTTACTGTGAGGAAATAAATTTCTCTTTGTTAAAGCCATCCACTTGTGGTATTTCTGTTATAGCAGTATGAGATGACTAAAACGCCACCCTCTGCCACGCAAATGTTTCACCAAAAAGTCCAAAGTCATTGATACTTCTTCCTTACTAGGTCCAATCAGCATAATGTCATCAGCGTAATGGACCAGTGTGATGTCTTATGGAAGGTAAAAGTGATCAAGTTCACTGTGGACTAAATTATGACATAGGGCTGGAGAGTTGATGCAGCTCTGAGGTAAGCAAGTGAAGGTGTATTGCTAGCCTTGTCAGCTGAAGGCAAACTGCTTCTGGTGGTCCTTCAAAACAGTTGTGGAGAAAAAGGCATCAGCCAAATCAATAGCTGCATACCAGGTACCAGATGTATTAATTTGATCAAGTAATGAAAGCACATCTGGAACAGCAACTGCAATTGGAGCCACCACCTATTTAAGTTTTTGATAACTCACTGTCATTCTCCAAGTTCCGTCTGTTTTTTGCACAGGCCAAATAGGCAATCTGAATGGGGATGTGGTGGGAATCACCATCCCTGCATCCCTTAAGTCTTTGATGGTGGCAGTAATCTCTGCAATCCCTCCAGGAATGCAGTATTGGTTTTGGTTTACTATTTTCATAGGTAAGGACAGTTCTAATGGATTTCACTTGGCTTTCCCTATCATAATAGCCCTTATTCTATTTTTCAGGGATTCAGTGTGGAGGTTCTGCTAGTTGCTTAATATATCTACTCCAAATATGCATTCTGGAACTGGGGGAATCACTACAGGATGGGCTTGGGAATCCACCGGACCTACTGCAAGATGGACATGAGCTAAGACTCCATTAATAACCTGACTTCCATATGCTCCCACACTGACTAGTGGGCCACAGTGATGTTTGGGTCTCCTGGAATCAGTGTCAGTTCAGAGCCAGTATCCAGTAATCCCCAAAAAGTCTGATTATTTCCTCTTCCCTAGTAAACCGTCACTGGCAAAAGGCCATAGATTCCTTTGGGGTAGCTGGGAGAAAATTTAACAGTTTTTGGCAGTGTACTAGAGTCCTTCTTCAAGGGGATCTGGTCTCCCCTTCATTGAAGGGGTTGTGTGTCTTTAAACTTGCTCAGGTCTGGGTATTGATTGAGGGGCTATAACTCTATTCTGGCGATTTGATTTAGACTATTGTTCACTTGATCTAGAATTCATCTGCTTGTACAGATAAACATTTAGTAGATTTCCTACCTATTTCACTCCAAGAGACACTGCGACTAAGTAGCCAACACCACAAGTCCATGTTAGTCAGACTATTCTAATTACTTCTTTGAGTCCGCTATCCATTATGGTAACCATGCTCACCTTGTCTTTGTAGATTGAGTGCCATCACTTGGCCTCTACCACTAGGTGGTCTAATCAACCACATTGTAGTTAAGTGTCTTAATTCAGTTAGGGCAATTCCCACTATCAAATCTGACTTACCAAAAATAGCTATCACGGCAGTTTTCAAGGATCCTGGGGCTCCCTTCACAAATTTGTTCCTCACAGTTGTGGTAAAAGGTGTGCCCTCTGGGCACTCCATGTGTGAGTCTGTGGGTCTAACCTGATAAAGCCACTCTAGCATGCCAATTTCCCTAAGCCTTTGTATACCTTCTTCTACAGTACACCAAGGCAGGCCTAGTACTTCAACTTGATTTAAGGTCGGCCACCATGTAATCCGTACTTCATTGGCCCAATCAAATAAACTATTAGATTCTTTCCTAACTTCTCGAGCTGAAACATTAAATGAGGAATCTGTGCTTAATGGACACATATCAATAAACTCAGACTGATTCATCTTTATGTTCCTTGCACCATTATCCCACACCCTTAATAGCCATTCTCACATATATTTCCCATGTTTCTGTTTGTACAAATTAGAAAAGTCAAGCAATTCTTTTGGAGTGTAGCATACCTCCTTCTGGGTCACACTTTGCACTTCACCTTTTAGAGCTTACTGGGACTTAAGTCTAGTTACAGGTCTAGAAGCCAAAATCAGTGGTGGGGAAATGTTTTGAGAACATTCAGCATTGTCTTGTAAATCATCTGCCTCAGGCAAAGACCCAGGCAATGATTCAAACAAAGGCTCTCTAGATGCATCTCTTTAGATGTGGGGCGGAGGGGCTAATGGTTTTACTAGGGAGGGTGGTGTAGCAGATAAATATGGAGTAATCTCTTTAGATGGGAGTTAGAAGGCTGGTTCTGTTTGTAGAAATGATTCAATGGAATTTAGGGCCTCATTGCTCCAGCTTTCTGATTATCTGCCCATATGTCTCCATTCCAAGTTTCAGGACCCCATTTCTTCTCAGTCAATGTCCTCACTTTAACTTCAGACACCTCTCAAGGTTAGCAATTGAGTTGGCATTGTAATTCAGCCACTCTTACAGTTAGACTCTGGGTTTGGTTTTTGGCAATATCAGCTCTGTTACTACAAGAAATGTCTTTCTTTCAAGGTTCAAATGGAAACTTTGAAGTCATTTATGCAGCACTTGAGCTTTGACTCTGAATCCCTGAGCTCATCTCTTTCTTTCACCAAGTTTAGCAAAAGTAGGACCAACCAACCAGCTTCTGTATACTTCTCATTATGACAAAATTGTAGAAAGGTATTACACATGCAATCACTCGGATTCTCCCCTTTCACCAAGACCTGATCTATTGGTGGTGAGATTTTGCATGTTTGCATTGCTACCCTAAGCCATGAACTAGCAATGCCCTCTTTACTACTGGAAGCAGAGCCATCAACACCTTTAAGACTAACCAGACTTGACAACCAATTTAGAAAATTCATCCTTACAATTTTATTTCTGTAGAACAACTCTCAGTACAAAATGTCTTAGGCTGAGTTCTCCAGGGGAGCAAAACCAGTAAAGATTATAAATATATATAGAGAGAGATTTATATCAAGGCAATAGCTCATGCAGTTATAGAGGCTAGAACATCCCTGGTCTGTGGTTCAGGATAGAGGCTTCTTCTGATTCACGTAGCCACAGGGGCTGCTAAACCCAAGATTGGCACATCCAAGAGCAGGGCTCTTGCCCACAGACTGGATGGATTGGCAAATCCCAAGATTGGCAGACAAGACTGCCGGTAAGCTTCTAACTCAAATCTCAAGAACCAAAGATCATATGAACAGGAGCCAGCTGTAGGAACCAGAGCAAGCAAAAGCCCATGAGCCTTTCCAAAATGTCCACTTGTATTTGATGCAGGCCACACTCCCAAGGAAATTCCCTTTCAACTCATTGGTTTCTCACAGTAAATCCCATCACGGAGGTGATCACATTATATCAAATCTCATCCTGGAAGTGATCACATCATATAATTGCCAAGCCACTGAGATGGCCCAGCCAAGTTAACACACAACCTTAACCATCACATTATCCTATTCAATATTGCTTCTGATCAAGGAATTTATTTCATAACAAAAGAGTAGATGTTCATCAGACTCTCACGCCTCAGCACGTACCTCATCGTCTTGGGGGTAGGGGGAATAAACTGCTTTTATAGAATGATGAAATATTCTATTAAAGCCTCAGTTGCAGTGCCAGCTGATAGTCAATTGGCTTGCAAGTTTGGGCTGATCCTAGACTTGCTATATATTCTGAACTAGTAACCAAGTAGGAAGCTCATATGGTACTGCCTGTAGGACAAATACAAGAATCTTTGATCTGGATTATGGATGTTGGAGTGACACCTTTAACCATTACAACTACTGATGCATTTGCAAATTTTTGTTCCCTGACTTTGAGTTTCTAGACTCTGTAGAATTAGTACACAAGGGAAGATCCACAGCAATATTCCCCTGAACTACAGGGTAAGAGACAGCTACATGGTCTATTAAGGGTCTGCAGGCCACTGGGCAAACAGCTAAAAATATAAAAGGTGGTTACATATTTGGTTGGAGTAATTAATCTTGGCAGGCCGGTGGCATAGTAGTTAAGAGCTTGGCTGCTAACCAAAAGATCGGCAGTTTGAACCCACCAGCCACTCCTTAAAATCCTATGGGGCAGTTCTATTCTGTCCTATAGGGTTACTACAAGTCAGAACTGACTCAACAGCAATGGATAAATTAATCTTGATTCTTGAGGGGAGCTGGAATTTTTACTTGTGAGAAAAACGGAAAGGACTCAGGGAATCTCCTTGGATGGCTCCTAATTCCACCAAGTCCTGTGGTAAAAATTACTGATGATCACAGAAAGCTTACTCAGGTAGATTATCAAGGGCATTTACCTGTCAGTACTGAAGACCGGCAGTTGAAATGCGAAAGTTGTAAACAAATAAGAAGGATTGGTAGTTGGAAAATATGACTTTGGTGATAGAAACAACCCCAGAGATCACATGATAGAATTTTGCAAGACCAACAACTTCTTCATTGTAGATACTTTTTTCAACAACATAAACAATGACTATACATGTGGACCTCACTGGATGGAAAACACAGAAATCAAATTAACTACATCTGGAAAGAGACAATGGAAAAGCTCAATGTTATCAGCTGGAACAAGGTCAGTGGCCTACCATGGAACAGACCATCAATTGCTTATATGGAAGTTCAAGTTGAAACTGAAGAAAATTAGAACAAGTCCACAAGAACCAAAGTATGACCATGGGTATAACCTCACCTGAATTTAGAGACCATCTCAAGAATAGATTTGACTCATTGAACACTAATGATTGAAGACCAGATGAGTTGTTAAATGATGTCAAGGACATCATACATGAAGAAAGCAAGAGGTCGTGAAAAACATAGGAAAGAAAAACAAGACCAAAATGAATGTCAGAAGCGACTCTGAAGCTTGGTGTTGAACATAGAATAGCTAAAGCAAAAGGAAGAAAGGACGAAACAAAAGAGTTGGAAAAGTAGATTTCAAAGGGCTACTTGAAAAGACAAAGTAAAGTATTATAATGACATGTGCAAAGAAGCGGAGATAGAAAACCAAAAGGGAAGAATATGCTTGGCAATTCTCAAGCTGAAAGAATTGAAGAAAAAAATTCAAGCCACCAGTTGCAATATTTACTGAAGGAAGAAGTCCAAGCTGCACTGAAGACATTGGTGAAAAACAAGGCTCCAAGAATTGGCAGAATACCAATAGAGATGCTTCAACAAAAGAATGCAGCACTGGAGGTGCTCGCTCATCTATGCCAAGAAATTTGAATGACAGCTACTTGGCCAACCGACTGGAAAAAATCCGTATTTATACCCATTCTAAAGAAAGGTGATCCAACAGAATGCAGAAATTACTAGACAATATCATTAATATCACACACACACAAATAAAATTTTCCTGAAAATCATTCAAAAGCAATTGCTGCAGTATATCAACAGGGAACTGCCAAAAATTCAAGCCGGATTCAGAAAAGGATGTGGTACCAGGGATTTCATTGCTGATGTCAGATGGATCTTGGCTGAAAGAAGAGATACCAGAAAGATGTTGCTCTGTGTTTCATTGACTATGCAAAGACATCCAACTGTGTGAATTATAACAAATTATGGATAACATTGTGAAAGCTTGGAATTCCAGAACACTTAATTGTGCTCATGAGGAACCTGTAGTTACACCAAGAGGCAGTTGTTCCAACAGGCGATACTCAGGGGTTTAAAGTTAAGAAATGTGTGCATCAGGGTTGTATCCTTTCACCATATTTATTCAATCTGTGTGCTGAGCAAATAATCTGAGAAGCTGGACTATATGAAGAAGAACCTGGCATTGGGATTAGAGGAAGACTTGTTAACAACGTTCGATATGCACATGACACACCTTGCTTGCTAAAAATTAAGAGGACTTGAAGCACTTACTGATGAAGATCGAAGACTACAGCCTTCAGTTTGGATTACATAAAGAAAACAAAAATCTTCATAACTGGGCCAATAAACAACATCATAATAAATGGAGAAAAGACTGAAGTTGTCAACGATTTCATTTTACTTGGATCCAAAATCAATACCCATGGAAGCAGCAGTCAGGAAATCAAATGACTCATTGCACTGGGCAAATCTGCTGCAAAAGATCTCTTTACAGTGTTAAAAAGCAAAGAAGACACTTTAAGTACTAAAATGAGAATGACTCAAGTCATGGTGTTTTCAATCATCTCACATGCATGTGAATGCTGAACAGTGAATAAGGAAAACAGAAGAAGAACCGATGCCTTTGAAATATGGTGTTGGCAAAGAATATTGAATATACCATGGACTGACAGAACGAACAAGTCTGTCTTGGAAGAAGTACAGCCAGAGTGCTCCTTGGAAGCGAGGATGGCAAGATTTAGTCTTACATACTTTGGCCATGTTATCAGGAGGGACCAGTCCCTCCTTGGTAAAGTTAGAAGGTCAGTGAAAAAGAGGAAAATTCTCAATGAGATGGATTGCCACAGTGGCTGCAACGATGGGTTCAAGCATAACATCAATTGTGAGGATGGCACAGGACAGGGCAGTGTTTCGTTCTGTTGTACATAGGGTCGCTATGCATCGTAACCAACTCAAGGACACCTAACAATGACAACAGCTGAAGACTTGGTCTCCTCACAGCATAAAAGCTTGAGTAGCTGAGGAGTTAGCTAAGGGTACATGGTCATAGGTGTCAACAGTGACCTGATGACCAGTTGCAGAAACACAGGCCGTGACATCCACCCACATTTCTTTCTTATATTGCCTTGTATATATTTATATATCATAAATATGTTTTTCACTTCTTTCCACTCCATTTCTCTCTTTTTCATGTAGGGCATATTAGGGTGATTACTTTTTAAAAAATGTATTAGGGAATATCAAAATAGATTACTGATGGACTTAGAAGAATATACGTCACCCAGTATTCCTGGACTTGGAATAAGCACTTTGACTGATGAAATTTTTGTATTGTTACTTTGTTAAAGAGGCACATATTCAGTTATGGGACATGTTGCATTATGTTAGGAGGAAATATGTGGTCTTTTGTGTTTACTTAAAAAAAGAGCAATTTGTGTTGAAATTAGGCCAAACAAATCCTGAGTATTTATGATTATTTGAAATTCGTTTCTATGTTTCAGGAATTCTTTGGCTTATGAAACTTCATGAGAGCAAAAAAACACCTCCGACTTTGGAAGCAAAAACTCCCAGTGCCTGCTTTCTCAGCCTCCTTTGCAGCTAGGGTACAAGCATATGATTTAGCTTCTATCAAACTGTTTGCCTGTGCTGAATTTTGGTTTAGGAATTTAGAAAGAAATAGATTTAGTTTAGCTTTCTCTGTTTCTAGAGGAAGCAAAGCAGCAGCTGCTAAAATATCCATTGTACAGTACAAAAGTGGGATGGGATTGTGGGAATGGTGGTTTAAGAGTTGGCCTTAAACAACTGCCACAATTGCTGCAGTCTTCAAACCATAGCATCTAGTGCTTAGTGTTGACGACAGTGGTTTCCTCCCTAGACAAGTTTGACAGTATGGTTTGGTGCCCATTTCCTGGTTGCTTATCTTTGAGACTTTACTACAGTTCCACAAGCCCCACAATATGTATGTAATTAACTTTGTCACCGACTGAATTATGTCCCCCCCAAAAATGTATCAGTTTGGTTAGGCCATGTGAGGTTGTCCTCCATTTTGTGATTTTCCTGTGTGTTATAAATCATAATCTTTGCCTGTGGTTAAAAGGATTAGGTTGGGATCTGGTCACCTCCCTGATCCAAGGTAAAGGGAGTTTCCCTGGGGTGTGGCCTGCACTTTTTTTTTTTTTAAATAATTTTTATTGTGCTTTAAAAATCAAGTTTACAAATCAAGTCAGTCTCTCACAAAAACCCATACACACCAGAGGCCCTCGGTTAATGGAGCTAGCAAATTATCTTTTCCCCCCAAGTTGCAAATTTTTTCCTTCCCCAAGGTGGGGAGGATGGCTCTAGGTGCTCACCAGGGTCTATCTCAGGCCCAGGGATTCAGCTGCTGAAGCCAGCTTGGGGGTGGGGGGGGGGCACGGTAAAATATATGCCAATACTTAGCTTTTGCCAAGAGCGCCCTTCTTCTCAGGTTCTGGAGGTATGAGTGGGCTGTGTGGCTGGCTGCTTCTCCCTGAGGAAACTGCGGATGAATGCTAGGACCAGCCCCCCACCCCGCCGCTCTGGGAATAGTGCCTGAGGGCTCCCCGTGATTCTGGTCCGGTAACTCCTCTCCACTTCTGAATGGTCTTTTCCTTCCCCTGCTTCTCAATTCGTTGTCTAAGCTTGCCTTTGATGCTAAGGGCTCCCAGCTTGTCACAAATATACTCGTTTCACTTGTTTTTTCAGGTCTTTGTTGTAAAGAGGGCTCGACGGAAGAGTCTGTCTATTCCGCCATCTTGCCTCCGCCCCTCTGCACCACCTTTTATCTCTTAAGAGATAAAAGTAAGGGAAGATAGCAGAGAGTTGGGGACCTCACACCACCAAGAAAGCCGTACCGGGAGCAAAGCACGTCCTTTGGACCTAGGGTCCCTGAGCCTGAGAAGCTCCTGGACGATGGGAAGATTGAGGAAAAGGATCTTCCTCCAGAGCCGACAGAGACAGAAAGCCTTCCTCTGAAGCTGATGCCCTCAATTTGGACTTGTAACCTACCAGGCTGTGAGAAAATAAATTTCTCTTTGTTAAAGCCACCCACTTGTGTTATTTCTGTTATGGCAGCACTAGATGGCTAAGACAAACTTATTTACTTCTTAAGTCATACATAATGGTCTTCTGTGGTTTATATATATACAGATGTAAGAGGTGCTCAGCAAATACTGTTTTTAAATTAAAATATAATATGTTTTTAAGTTAAAATAAAATATGTCACATGACAAAATTCGACAAGTTGAATTGGAGTAATGACGAAAGGTATCTTATGCCCTATTGGTCGTGGAAAAAAAATAACTACATAGACCTTATGTTTTGAAAAAGTAGAAAATAATTTAGGTAGAAATCAAATAATATGCCAGCATTGCAAATGTCCTGCACCATCCTCACAGTCATTACTGTGTTTGAGCCCACTGTTGCTGCCACATGTCAATCCGTCTGCTTAAGAGTCTTCTTCTCGTCTGATGACCCTCTACTTTACCAAGTATTATGTCCTTCTCCAGGGACTTGTCTCTCCTGGTAACATGTCCAAAGTACATTAGACAAAGTCTTGCCATCCTTGCTTCCACCACTCATCTGTCAAGTTTGTTGTGCTGTGGTGGCTTTCATGTTGCTGTGATACTGGAAGCTATGCCGCTAGTATTTCAAATACTAGCAGGGTCACTCATGGTGGGCAAGTTTCAGAGGCACTTCCACACTAAGACAGACTAGGAAGAAATACCTGGCAATCTAATTCTAAAAAAAAATTGGCCAGTGAAAACCTTATGAATAACAGCAGAACATTGTAAGTATATATAGTATACATACAATAATTCAGTATGACTATATACATACTTGTCATTAACTTGATTCTAACTCATGGTAACCCCGTATGTTCTATAGGGTTTTCAATGGTGGGTTTTTTGAAAGTATATTGCCAGGGCTTTCTTTCGAGGCTCCTCTGGATGATCTCAGACTTGGTTAGGAGCGGAGAGCATTAAACATTTGCACCTTCCATGGGAACTCTCTCTCTCTCTCTCTATGTATGTATTTGTGTACATATATGTATGTATATATGTGTGTGTATATATATATATACAGACACACATTTTTTAAACATACTTATGCACACAACACCATCTAGTTTGAAGGCTTTCATACTAAATTTCACAGTAAACTGTTTGCTCTAAAGAGTGAAGTAAAAAGATGGATGTGGGAATTGAAAGATTTTTCCTGTATTTGCATTTGTAATATTTATACGTAAATATTTTACAGTAAGGATGTCTTAATAGTTTTATAATTTTAAACACTACATACTTTAATACAAGATGATTTATCTTAAATAATTTTGGCTCTCAACTTAAAGATACCAAAGTCTATAGCTTCCTATATAGGAATGCAAAAGGCCCTTACATTCCAGAATGCGTTTAACATGTATCATGGCACACATGCAGTATGGTCTACAGTTGCCAACCAAATACCAACATAGAGAGCTACAGGGTGCTACAAGAGCTGGCAGCTCTCATGTTTGCATCAGCTTCTACTAATTTCTTCATCTTCCCTCTGTGTCTGACACATTTCATGTTATTGTTTTAAATATTCCCTTAACTACTGAGCTAATATGCTTATATCTATAAGGGGTCTCTAGTGAACCTGTAAATAAAGACACATTAGCTCCCTAGAGGGCCACCATGACTCTCTGAACAAGCCAAGATGCCTAGAGACCTAATCATACAATTTCCCTAAGAAATAGCCTTGCTTTGAAGAAGTCACATCACTCAGCAATGAGTATGATAATTACTCACAGCAGTTTGCCTGGTGCTGTACAACATCCAATTTACAGAATTAAAGGTAATGTAATTTAAAGGAAAAGCAGCTCGTTTTTTGGTGTAAATGGCTACATCAACTACTGGACCTGTCT
Source organism: Elephas maximus indicus (assembly GCF_024166365.1). Taxonomy (NCBI): domain Eukaryota; kingdom Metazoa; phylum Chordata; class Mammalia; order Proboscidea; family Elephantidae; genus Elephas; species Elephas maximus. Next base: position 53,122,224 of record NC_064820.1, read on the forward strand.
TTGGGGTAGAGCCTCTATGTTAGGGTTTCACAAGGCTTGTATTTTTAATTAGTGTCCTATTCAGCTTGCTATAGCTCTCAGGGGGTTTTTCTAGGACAAAATAAATCAAACTGCCAAAGAACTGAAACAAATTTTGAAGAAAGAACATGAGGACTAACCATTCTAAGAGAATAAAGACTAATCAGACAAGAAAAAAGAAGCAGATATAGGCCAAAATCCTATGAAATGCACCAAGAAAAAATAATTCAATTTTTGTTGTTGCTGCTTTAAAAAAAAAAAAAAAAAATGGATTTAGCCTGCCAGAGAGAAGTGTTAGCACTTTGGAAATCTGATATTGCTAATCCTAGGTCGGGGAAACTTCAAATAAGTCACCTAAGAACTACTTAAAAGTCTAGTGCTTGCCCTCCAGAGGTAGAAAAAATGTTCTTTAAAAAAAAAAAAATTGGGATGCTAAAGAACATAGTTTAGTTAAACAGTGTGACATAAACAAGCTCATATAAAAAAATTTTTTTTTTTTATATAGCATAGATATTTGATGGTTTCTAACTTGTTAGCGTTGCATTATTTTACTGTTTAATTTGTCTTCTAAGCATTTAAAAAATTGTTTTGTTGCTTTGCTTGCTTAATTATTAATTTTATTATCAAAATAATAAATGCACATGGCAATAGATTTAAATATCTCATTGGGCTTAAAATGAAAAATAAATGTCTCCTTCTACATTTCCTACAGTCTTATTACCCAGAGGTAGCTGCCATTAAGTTCTTGTTTATCCTTTTATGTGTTGTGCTTTCTTTTTTAAAAACAACACTACAATGAACACCCTTTCATGTATATTATTGCAAGTACATCATAGCAGTTTCTCTCTCAAAGAGAAAATACACTGCTAATTTTGATACCACTAAACTGCACGACAAAAAATATTTCATCAATGTACATGCTCTTCAAGGATGTGTGAGCATAGCCCTTGTTCTCAAGCTATTGAGCAAAGCGGATTCCATCGAGTTCAAACTATACCACCAGTTTATTAGTCGAAAAATGGTAGCTCGGTACTATTTGGACTTGCATGCCTTCAGCTATCAATGAAGTTGAGCATCTTTTCCTACACAGATAGTCCCCAACTTACGACATATTCAAGTTATGACGAACTGCACTCATGACCGTCTTTTTTTTTTTTGGTACATATTATTGTTAGCAATATGTACTACATACAATGTTGCAGTGTATAATTTGCTGATAATTTAGTTCTGAGATGTAATGTTTCCAACTTTCAAGGACAAATAAAGATTGGATTTACAAAGATACTAATAATAAAAGGCAACAATAATGAAAACTAAAAAAAAAAAAAGATGTTTAGCTTGCAACGGAACAGACTTATGACAGAGTAGTCATTGGAAGGGAAACCCATGGAAAATCAGGGACTACCTATGTTCATCTGCAATATATTTTTTTCTGTATAATATTAGTCCATATCATTTACACTTTCATATATTGAGTTTTTTGTTGTTTTCTTAGCAATTTATAACAAACCAGCTCTTTATCTGTTGTATATAATTCTAATAATTTTCCTCAATTTCTTTTTCTTTTAGCAATGATTGTGATACTTATTGTTATATATAAAGATTTTTTAATTTTATGTGAACAAATTTTTATTCTTTGCCATTAAGACTTCTAAGTTTGGAATCTTGCTTAGAAAGTCCATTTCCACTTGAAGAGCATAAGAAATGTCCCCACTCCTAGTGTTCAGCTTTGCAATGTTATCCATAATATGTTATGATCCACACAGTCAAATACCTTTGCATAGTCAATAAAACATAGGTAAACATCCTTCTGGTATTCTCTGCCTTCAGCCAGGATCCATCTGACATCAGCAATGATATCCCCGGTTCCATGTCCTCTTCTGAAACTGGCCTGAATTTCTGGCGGTTCCCTGTTGATATACTGCTGCAGCCGTTTTTGAATGATCTTCAGCAAAATTTGGCTTGTGTGTGATATTAATGATATTGTTATATAATTTCCACATTCAGTTGGATTGCTTTTCTTGGGAATAGGCATAAATATGGCTCTCTTCCAGTCAGTTGGCCAGGAAGCTGTCTTCCATATTTCTTGGCATAGATGAGTGAGCACTTCCAGCGCTGCATCTGTTTGTTGAAACATCTCAGATGATACTCTGTCAATGCCTGGAGCCTTGTGTTTTTGCCAATGTCTTCAGAGCAGCTTGGATTTCTTCCTTCAGTACCATCGGTTCCTGATCATATGCCACCTCTTGAAATGGTTGAACGTCGACATTGCGAAGAATGGGAATTCCAGAACACTTAATTGTGCTCATGAGGAACTTTACATAGATCAAGAGGCAGATGTTCGGACAGAACAAGGGGATACTGATTGGCTTAAAGTCAGGAAAGGTGTACATTAGGGTTATATTCTTTCACCATACCTATTCAATCTGTATGCTGAGCAAATAATCCGAGAAGCTGGACTATATGAAGAAGAACTGGGCATCAGGATTAGAGGAAGACTCATTAACAACCTGCATTATGCAGATGACACAACTTTCCTTGCTGAAAGTGAAGAAGACTTGAAGCACTTACTAATGAAGATCAAAGACCACAGCCTTCAGTATGGATTGCACCTTAACATAAAGAAAACAGAAATCCTCACAACTGGACCAATGGGCAACATCATGATAAACGGAGAAAAGGTTGAAGTTGTCAAGGATTTCATTTTACTTGGATCCACCATCAATAGCCATGGAAGGAGCAGTCAAGAAATCAAAAGATGCATTGCATTGGGTAAATCTGCTGCAAAGGACCTCTTCAAAGTTTTGAAGAGCAAAGATGTCATCTTGAAGACTAAGGTGCGCCTGACCCAAGCCATGGTATTTTCAATCACATCGTATGCATGTGAAAGCTGGACAATGAATAAGGAAGACAGAAGAAGAATTGATGCCTTTGAATTGTGGTGTTGGCGAAGAATATTGAATATACCATGGACTGCCAAAAGAATGAACAAATCTGTCTTAGAAGAAGTACAACCAGAATGCTCCTTAGAAACAAGGATGGCTAGACTGTGTCTTTCATACTTTAGACATGTTGTCAGGAGGGATCAGTCCCTGGAGAAGGACATTATGCTTGGCAAAGTACAGGGTCAGCGGAAAAGAGGAAGACCCTCAACGAGGTGGATTGACACAGTGGCTGCAACAATGAGCTCAAGCATGACGATTGTAAGGATGGCTCAGGACTGGGCAGTGTTTTGTTCTGTTGTACGTAGCATCTCTATGAGTCAGAACCTACTCGATGGCACCTAACAACAACAACAAGAGTGCTCAGCTATTAGTGTTGAATTTTAATGTTAAATTCAAATTACATTAAAAATTGTGTATGCCCCTTTGAGATATATTGAGCCACTCTATATAATCAGCTTTAGGGTGATAATTCAGTAGTGTCTTTTTGAATAGATTCATATAAGAACTATTCTAGGCACTCTGCTCAGGACTTTCCATGTAGCATCGTGTTGAATCCATACAATACTTTTCAAGTGTTACTATATGCTTAATTTAAGCACTATAGAAGTGTTCATATTTTGTTATATCATTATCCCTATTTTACAGATAGAAAAATTGAAGTTCAGAGAGCTTTAATTGGCATGTCTATGCACACATGTTGAGGTCACCTCAACATAAAGAAAACAAAAATCCCCACAACTGAACCAATAAGCAATAGCGTGAAAAACTGAGAAAAGATTGAAGTTGTCAAGGATTTCATTTTATTGGATCTACAATCAACACCCGTGGAAGGAGCAGTCAAGAAATCAACAGATGCACTGCATTAGGCAAATCTGCTGCAAAAGACTTCTTTAAAGTGTTGAAAAGCAAAGATGTCACCTTGAGGACTAAGGTGCGCCTGACCTGAGCCATGGTGTTTTCAGTCACCTCATATGTGTGCAAAAGCTTGACAATGCATAAAGAAGACTGAAGAAGAATTAACATCTTTGAATTGTGGTATTAGCAAAGAATATTGAATATACCACGGACTGCCAAAAGAACAAACAAATCTGTCTTGGAAGAAATACAACCAGAATGCTCCTTAGAAGCAACTGTGGCAAGACTACATGTCACATACTTTGGACATATCATCAAGAGGGATCAGTCCCTGGAGAAGGACATTATGCTTGGTAAAGTAGAGCATCAGCAAAAGAGGAAGACCCTCAACAAAATGGATTGACATAGTGGCTACAACAATGGGCTCAAGCATGGCAAAAATTGTGAGGATGGCACAGGACTTGGCAGTGTTTGGTTCTGTTGTGCATAGGGTCGCTTTGAGCCGGAACCAACTAGACAGCACCTAACAACAACGACATGAACACATGTCTACTAAAACAATTACACTTGGAGTACAATCCAGGCTTTTTTACTCCTAATTCTACTCTTTCACCAAATACTGAAGACGATTCAAGTGCATGTTCAATACCTGTCCAGAAACAGCTAATCTTCTCCTTAACCACTTGAGTAGAACACTGAGTCATTCAAGTCTCTAAGCTTGGAGCATGGAACTGAGCATAACAAATATCTCTGTCCTCCCTGCAGACCACTGCTGGGAAATTCTCTTCAGAGAATTTTTTTTTCCCATTTAATTGTTGAGTAAAGATTAAAATTGGCAACGTCTTCAGACCTTTGAGAACTTTAAGTATTCAACTACTAACCCAAAGGTTGGCAGTTTGAATGTACTCAGAGGAACCTCAGAAGAAAGGCCTGGTGATCTACTTCTGAAAGGTCACAGACACTAAAAACCTCCTGGAGCATTATTCCACTCGGCACACATGGGGGTGCGCCATGGGTTAGAATGGACTCAAGGACAACTGATTTTATTTTGTTTTGTTTTTAAGCCTTTGAGACAAAGGGGACTCTCAAACAGTGCAGGCCTTACCCTGAGGACAGTCAAACCAACCACACCTGTCATTATCTTCCTTAGTTTCAGGCCCCAACACAAGCTCTCTCCTTGGCGGTTTACCATACAGAAGTATTCTCTGCTCCTTCCTTCTACAGACCCTCCCTCCTGATCTGTTCTACTTGACTCTCTAAGACCCACCTTCAGATGTAAATAAAATCTCCTAAACTCGTGGCCCCTCACAGAACTCTCTGGATCTACTTGTCTTAACTAAAACTTGGCTTTCTCCCTGGAGACCAATATCCCCATCATTGTCTCTAACATTAAAACAGTGCGTCTGTTTTTTTTTTTAATCATGAAAATGAGATAATTGGGAGTTCAAATTTTACTTTCTAGGTTTTCCCTGTCTGCGTATATAGTACATTTAAAACATGGTGGGTTCGAGAATTTTGACCAAGCCCCATGCTCAATTAGACATGCCGGAAGTCCTTAAAGGGGCAGCTTTGGACAGAGTTAAAAACAAAAACAAAAAAATTCTGTCCTCCTCTTCTCTGTTCTCACCTCCAACTTATTTTCATGACATCATTGTAATCTGGTTTCTACTTTCACCAGATGGGGCGAAGGGGGGATTAACCAGTAAGCAAGGTAAGCTTATAGTAAGCAAGGTACACACAGACTTAATTGTGTTTATTTACTAATCTGTAGTGCACAATTTCACCAGTTTTTGTGGAAAACAGATAAAGTTGTGCACTACAGATTATTAAGTAAGCCTGTGTGTACCTTGCTTATCAGTCCCTGCTCTTGCCACTCAACTGAAGCCATAGTAGCAGAAATTACCAATTATCTGATTAACAAATACAGTACATTTTAAGTTTTCATCTTACTTGACTTTCTGCGACATGTAAGCAATAAACAATTTCTTTCTTGAAAACCTGTAATTTGTGTTGATTAAGGACACCACTTTCTCCTTGTTTTCTTTGTACTTCTCCCATTGCGCCACCTTAGCATTCTTGGCTGACTCCTGGTTCATTGATAAACCTTTGTTATAGAGCAACATCACTGATACTGTTTAAAGTAAAAGCAAAAGAGATTTATTGAGGAACAGAGTGATTTGCGAACTGGGGTAGCAGAGAGCAACCAGGCAGTTACAAAGTGCTCCGTTTTGCTGGAGCTGAGAAGAGAGATTTATAGTCGAATAGTAGCAACATTTTTTAGGGAGACAGTCTAAAGCCCAGGTGGACTAAGGCATGAGACCTCCTGAATGACCAAAACAGAAGAAAAACATTCAGATAAGGGTTGTGAAAGATACATGATTAGCAGGATAATACGGGATGGACCTCTCCTGTTGGGGGTCTTCAGTTTGTCTATTTAAAACATATTAAGTGTTCTTCCCGCAAAATTCAATCAGCGAGATCTCCGGCTTGAACGCAATGCCGTTCCTCTTCAAGTTGTCATTTAGGGCACAGTGAACCATATGATTGTCCGATTCAAAATGATTAATACCAGTCCATTTCAGCTTACTAATGCCTAGGATATCTATCTTTATGTGTTCCGTTTCATTTTTGATGATTTCCAATTTTCCTGGATTCATATTTCATACATTTCAGGTTCCAATTATTAATGGATGCTTGCAGCTGTTTCTTCTCATTTTGAGTAGTGCCACATCAGCAAATGAAGGTACTGAAAGCTTGACTGCATCCATGTCATTAAAGTTGACTGTACTTTGAGGAAGCAGCTCTACCCTGGTTGTATTTTGAGCACCTTCTAACCTGGGGGGCTCATCTTCCAGCACTATATTAGACAATGTTCCACTGCTATTCATAAGGTTTTCACTGGCTAATTCCTTTCAGAAGTAGACTGCTGGGTCCTTTTTCCTAGTCTGTTTTAGTCTGGAAGCTCAGCTGAAACCTGTCCTCCATGGGTGACCCTGCTAGTATTTGAATACCCGTGGCATAGCTTCCAGCATCACAGCAACACACAAGCCCCCACAGTACTACAAACTGACAGATGTATGGGGGCACACACAATCAACGTCCGTGGAAGCTAGAGTCAAGAAATCAAAAGACACATTGCATTGAGCAAATCGGCTGCAAAAGACCTCTTTAATATGTTGAAAAGCAAAGACGTCACCTTGAGGACTAAGGTGTGCCTGACCCAAGCCATGGCGTTCTCAGTTGTCTCATATGCACGCAAAAGCTGAACAATGAGTAAGGAGGACCGAAGAAAAATTGATGCTTTTGAATTGTGGTGTTGGCAAAGAATATTGAATTTACTATGGACTGCCAAAAGAACGAACAATTCTATCTCGGAAGGACAGCCAGAACGCTCCTTAGAAGCGAGGATGGTGAGACTACACCTCACATTCTTTGGACATGTTATCAGGAGGGAACAGTCCCTGGAGAAGGACATCATGCTTGGTAAAGTAGAGGATCAGTGAAAAAGAGGAAGCCCCTCAACCAGAGGGATTGACATAGTGGCTGCAAGAATGGGCTCAAGCATAGCAACAATTGTGATGATGGTGCAGGACCAGGCAGTGTTTCGTTCTGTTGTACATAGGTTGCTATGAGTCAGAACCAACCGACAGCATCTAAGAACAACAACAAGTGTTCTTCCTAAGAGCAAGCTACCCCTCCATTGTTTATCCTCAGTCATTTGCTTTCTCAGAAACAAAAGTGGAGCCTAAGACAAAATGAAGTCCAAGCCAGGCTTTGTGCCAGGCATTTTAGTCAAACCAAATCGCTCAGTTTTAGGGTGCCCTCACACAATATCCAGTGAGAGAGGAGGAGAGCCAAGGTGTCCTATCCTTGGCTCTCCTCCTCTCTCATTGGATATTAGTGTCTTCTGTGGTCTTACCAATTCTTGTTGCTTTTTTTCACCATAACCAGATGACTCTTAAATTCAAGATCCATGGAGAATCTGCACCTCAATCTCAACATTTCCAATACTCAACTCTTTAACTTTATTCTTTCTCTCCAAAATTATTCCTCTTTCTGAGTTTCTATTTACCTGAATGGCATCAACATCCAGTCATCCAAGTCAAATGTGGAAATTCTTCTGGACTTCTCTCTTTCCTTCACACCCCATTTCTATTTGGCTAACAAGTTATCAGATTCTTGTTTTTAACTTTTCTCCTGTCCATCTTCCACTATTTTAGATAAAGTTGCAGGTACTTACACACTATCTCCTTGGAGCCCTCATGGCATAGTGATTAAGAGCTCTGCTACTAACCAAAAGGCCAGCAGTTCCAATCCACCAGCTTCTCCTTGGAAACCCTTATGAGGTAATTCTAATCTGTCCTATTCATCCTATCCTACACGGTCGCTGTGAATCAGAATGGACTTAATGGCAGACAACAACAACTTACACTATCTCCCAGGAGAGAATGGATATCTTCTTTGGTGCTTCTTTTATAAACTAATTTACAGTCTTTGAGTATTAACTTAATGCAATGTGGGTAAACTTATTCACTGGATAATGGCATATAATCCTTATCACAATCCTATGAGATAAGTGCTGTTTATTATCCCTATCATACAGATAAGAAAACTGCTGCTCAAAGACTTTAAGTAATTTGCTCAAAGTCACAAAGGCCAGAATTCAAATCTAGGCAATCTGAATCTGAGCCTGAGCACTTAGCCGCTACAGTAACTACCTTCTGTTTAGATTTATATCACAATATCTACAACATTTTAGGATCTTTATGTTTATTTTATTTTTTTTATGTCCCTCTCCAAGAACTCTTTTGGAGGTTAAGGAGTTCAACATCACCTTTGCATTTCTCTACGAATAGCGTAGGGCCTGAAAAATAGAAAAATGATGGAAATATTCACTAAAATAATTTTTTTTTTCTATGATAGTTGTTATAAACATTTGACTGATTGTTAGTGCTTGAGCGGTTACTGCAGAGGAACACAAACGAAGTAGAAAGCAGAGAGCTTTGCTCAGAGAAATTATAGCTTACTTAGAAAGGTAAACGATAAATACTTATGAAAGACAGGACTATTAACAAAATTATCTACTTAAACCCAAAAAGACCCTTTTAATAATAAAGGAAATCAAGTTTATTCCTAAATGACTGAGTAAATAAATGGTTTTTCTACTCATGCCTTTTTTTTTTTTTTTTTAAGTGTCAAAACAAATTTCTAACAAGAGAAAACTCAATGTGAGCCTTAGATTTGGAAACAAGATATTATGAGAGGAAATTCAGGATTAAGGTCCAGTTTTTCTTGCAATTACACTGACATAGAAAAGCCAGATTTGCAGCTCAGTTCTCTTACTAAGTGTTAGATTTTATCCTAAGCGTTTAGGGTATGAAAAAATGAGACATATCTAATATGTTACTATTCCATGCCAAAGTGGGTATGCCATATTTCACCCCTGGGGGAAAAATGATAACATCATACAAAAGCTTGACTTTTTCATATTATTCCCTAAATTGATTTCTCTCTACTCCATTGTTGTGTCAAACCACCAAAAAACAAACCCACTGCCGTCGAGTCGATTCTGACTCGTAATGACCCTATAAGACAGAGTAGAACTGCCCAACAGAGTTTCCAAAGAGCACCCGGCAGATTCAAACTGCCGGGCTCTTGGTTAGCAGCTGTAGCACTTAACTACTATGCCACCAGGGTTTCCAGGGCAGTCACAATTCTTACTCATGTAAAAGGGATAGTGACCTGACGGTTTTCCTTCAATTCTCATTTTCCCTATAGTGAGAAAGTTAATCAAGGGATTAAAATTATATATCTGTATCACTTCTACAGATATATATATAAGGCCAACAAGAGGAAAAAAATCTCAAATCTCTTTTCCTTCCTGCTCATTTTGGATGGTATCCTCTTCTCTCATAAATATAAAAAGTAATACTGTTGACAGATTAAACAAACAAAAAAATATTTTTTTTTTCTCTTAGTGTTTTCTAAAATTACTGAAATGTGGCTTTTTATTTAAATTGAAATGTTGATGTTTGGCATGTTTACTAACATAGAAGAACCCACTTCTACTCCAGCCACATAGAAATAATAGCCCAACTATGACAGAGAATTCTTTTTAAACAAAAATCATTTGCTGTCCAGTTAATTTCGACTCCTAGGGACCCCAAGTGTACCAGAGTAGACTGAACCATAGGGTTTTCAATGGCTGATTTTTTTAAAGTACATTTCCAGACCTTTCTTCAGAGGTGCCTCTAGGTAGACTTGAACATCTAAACTTCCAGTTAACTGCCAAGTATGTTAACCATTTGTACCATTTTTAAATACAGAGATGAATTAGAATAATAGAAAATAACCCCTGCCCCCCACCAAGTGAAAACCAAGCATTAAGATGGGGCCAAAGAGGCCCAGGTTGCTATTAGATCTAGGTCAAAAAGCTGAAAATTAGGATATATACTGAGAGAGAGAAAGAGGAAATGAGACAAATGATAATAATAGTTGAATCAGCATAAAGGACGTAGGGGTGTTACTTGTACTTTTTTTTTCCTTTTTTAATTCCAAATTTTATCTGTAAATTTGAAATTATATCCAATTAAAACTGTTTTTACAATTAGAAAAAAAAAAGATGTTTCGTGGGAACATTTCTTTGTCAGATTGAGGAAGTATTCCAAGCTCTGAGCAAGATCAGTAAAAGAAATCCATACCTAGACATGCCGCGGTAAAATTGCAAGATACTGAAGGCAAAAAGATATCTCAGAACCAACCAGAAAGGATAGGCAGATTTACATGCAAAGGAAGGACAACTACATTACCCTAGATTATTGCAGACTTCTCTTCATCAACAATGAGAACAGGGTAAGAGGAATAGTATCTTGCAAGTTGTGAGTAAAAACAACTGTCTACCTAGAATTCTATAACCAAATTAACTATCATTCAATGGAGAGGGATTAAAGATATAACCAGACATATACAGCGAGATTTAACTCAGACTTCACTGTAAATTTGATTGTTGAGATGTGGTAAGTGGGCATCTGATAAGCTTGGGAATTAATTAAAAGTTTGTCAAAGCCGAGGTCATCGTCCTCAGCAAACACATGACATTTTGACTTTATGTAGAAGGATCTCTGCTTCTTCTCCAAAGAAATTGCTGCAACCTGAGTCCTTCAAGGGTAAGAACATATCTTCCAGTTCTGTTCTTGGTCTCCATCCCCTACTTAGGTATATGCATATGTGCATAACACAAGGGCTTCTCTTTTATTTAATTCTAGAAACTGAAACTGTCTCTTTAAAAAATCATTATATTCTCACTGACCACAACCTGATAGATGGCTGCATTGACTGAATTCCAGCTGTTTGGTGGGTACATTTTTTTTTTTTTTTATTAACTTTTATTAAGCTTCAAGTGAACGTTTACAAATCCAATCAGTCTGTCACATAGAAGTTTACATACATCTCACTCCCTACTCCTACTTGCTCTCCCCTTCTTGAGTCAGCCCTTTCAGTCTCTCCTTTCCTGACAATTTTGCTGGCTTCTCTCTCTATCCTCCCATCCCCCCTCCAGACAAGAGTTGCCAACACAATCTCAAGTGTCCACCTGATATAATTAGCTCACTCTTCATCAGCGTCTCTCTCCCACCCGCTGACCAGTCCCTTTCATGTCTGATGAGTTGTCTTTGGGGATGGTTCCTGTCCTGTGCCAACAGAAGGTCTGGGGACCATGGCTGCCGGGATTCCTCCAGCCTCAGTCAGACCACTAAGTCTGGTCTTTTTATGAGAATTTGGGGTCTGTATCCCACTGATTTCCTGCTCCCTCAGGGGTCCTCTGCTGTGCTCCCTGTCAGGGCAGTCATCTATTGTGGCCGGGCACCAACTAGTTCTTCTGGTCTCAGGATGATGTAGGTCTCTGGTTCATGTGGCCCTTTCTGTCTCTTGGGCTCTTAGTTGTCGTGTGGCCTTGGTGTTCTTCATTTTCCTTTGCTCCAGGTGGGTGGAGACCAATTGATGCATCTTAGATGGCCGATTGTTAGCATTTAAGACCCCAGACACCACATTTCAAAGTGGGATGCAGAATGATTTCATAATAGAATTATTTTGCCAATTGACTTAGAAGTCCCCGCAAACCATGTTCCCCAGACCCCCGCCCTTGCTCCGCTGACCTTTGAAGCATTCATTTTATCCCGGAAACTTCTTTGCTTTTGGTCCAGTCCAATTGAGCTGAACTTCCATGTATTGAGTGTTGTCTTTCCCTTCACCTAAAGCATTTCTTATCTACTGATTAATCAATAAAAAGCTGTCTCCCACCCTCCCTCCCTCCCCCCCTCATAACCACAAAAGTATGTGTTCTTCTCAGGTTTACTATTACTCAAGATCTTATAATAGTGGTCTTATACAATATTTGTCCTTTTGCCTCTGACTAATTTCGCTCAGCATAATGCCTTCCAGGTTCCTCCATGTTATGAAATGTTTCAGAGATTCGTCACTGTTCTTTATCGATGCGTAGTATTCCATTGTGTGAATATACCACAATTTATTTACCCATTCATCCGTTGATGGACACCTTGGTTGCTTCCAAATTTTTGCTATTGTAAACAGAGCTGCAATAAACATGGGTGTGCATATATCTGTTTGTCTGAAGGCTCTTGTATCTCTAGGGTATATTCCCAGGAGTGGGATTTCTGGGTTGTATGGTAGTTCTATTTCTAACTGTTTAAGATAACGCCAGATAGATTTCCAAAGTGGTTGTACCATTTTACATTCCCACCAGCAGTGTATAAGAGTTCCAATCTCTCCGCAGCCTCTCCAACATTTATTATTTTGTGTTTTTTGGATTAATGCCAGCCTTGCTGGTGTGAGATGGAATCTCATCGTAGTTTTAATTTGCATTTCTCTAATGGCTAATGATCGTGAGCATTTTCTCATGTATCTGTTGGCTGCCTGAATATCTTCTTTAGTGAAATGTCTGTTCATATCCTTTGCCCACTTCTTGATTGGGTTGTTTGTCTTTTTGTGGTTGAGTTTTGACAGAATCATGTAGATTTTAGAGATCAGGCGCTGGTCGGAGATGTCATAGCTGAAAATTCTTTCCCAGTCTGTAGGTGGTCTTTTTACTCTTTTGGTGAAGTCTTTAGATGAGCATAGGTGTTTGATTTTTAGGAGCTCCCAGTTATCGGGTTTCTCTTCATCATTTTTGGTACTGTTTTGTATTCTGTTTATGCCTTGTATTAGGGCTCCTAGGGTTGCCCCAATTTTTTCTTCCATGATCTTTATCGTTTTAGTCTTTATGTTTAGGTCTTTGATCCACTTGGAGTTAGTTTTTGTGCATGGTGTGACGTATGGGTCCTGTTACATTTTTTTGCAAATGAATATCCAGTTATGCCAGCACCATTTGTTAAAAAGGCTTTCTTTTCCCCAATTAATTGACACTGGTCCTTTGTCAAATATCAGCTGCTCATACATGGATGGATCTATGTCTGGGTTCTCAATTCTGTTCCATTGGTCTATGTGCCTGTTGTTGTACCAGTACCAGGCTGTTTTGACTACTGTGGCTGTATAATAGGTTCTGAAATCAGGTAAAGTGAGGCCTCCCACTTTCTTCTTCTTTTTCAGTAGTGCTTTGCTTATCCGGGGCTTCTTTCCCTTCCATATGAAATTGGTGATTTGTTTCTCTATCCCCTTAAAATATGACATTGGAATTTGGATCGGAAGTGCGTTAAATGTATAGATGGCTTTTGGTAGAATAGACATTTTTACTATGTTAAGTCTTCCTATCCATGAGCAAGGTATGTTTTTCCACTTAAGTATGTCCTTTTATTTCTTGTAGCAGAGCTTTGTAGTTTTCTTTGTATAGCTCTTTTACATCCTTGGTAAGATTTATTCCTAAGTATCTTATCTTCTTGGGGGCTACTGTGAATGGTATTGATTTGGTTATTTCCTCTTCGGTGTTCTTTTTGTTGATGTAGAGGAATCCAAGTGATTTTTGTATGTTTATTTTATAACCTGAGACTCCGCCAAACTCTTCTATTAGTTTCAGTAGTTTTCTGGAGGATTCCTTAGGTTTTTCTGTGTATATAATCATGTCATCTGCAAATAGTGATAACTTTACTTCTTCCTTGCCAATCCGGATACCTTTTATTTCTTTGTCTAGCCTAATTGCCCTGGCTAGGACTTCCAGCACGATGTTGAATAAGAGCGGTGATAAAGGGCATCCTTGTCTGGTTCCCGTTCTCAAGGGAAATGCTTTCAGGTTCTCTCCATTTAGAGTGATATTGGCTGTTGGCTTTGCATAGATGCCCTTTATTATGTTGAGGAATTTTCCTTCAATTCCTATTTTGGTAAGAGTTTTTATCATAAATGGGTGTTGGACTTTGTCAAATGCCTTTTCTGCATCAATTGATAAGATCATGTGGTTTTTGTCTTTTGTTTTATTTATGTGATGGATTACATTAATGGTTTTTCTGATATTAAACCAGCCTTGCATACCTGGTATAAATCCCACTTGATCAGGGTGAATTATTTTTTTGATGTGTTGTTGGATTCTATTGGCTAGAATTTTGTTGAGGATTTTTGCATCTATGTTCATGAGGGATATAGGTCTATAATTTTCTTTTTTTGTAATGTCTTTACCTGGTTTTGGTATCAGGGAGATGGTGGCTTCATAGAATGAGTTGGGTAGTATTCCGTCATTTTCTATGCTTTGGAATACCTTCAGAAGTAGTGGTGTTAACTCTTCTCTGAAAGTTTGGTAGAACTCTGCAGTGAAGCCGTCCGGGCCAGGGCTTTTTTTTGTTGGGAGTTTTTTGATTACCATTTCAATCTCTTTTTTTGTTATGGGTCTATTTAGTTGTTCTACTTCTGAATGTGTTAGTTTAGGTAGGTAGCGTTTTTCCAGGAATTCATCCATTTCTTCTCGGTTTTCAAATTTGTTAGAGTACAATTTTTCATAATAATCTGAAATGATTCTTTTAATATCATTTGGTTCTGTTGTGATGTGGTCCTTCTCGTTTCTTATTCGGGTTATTTGTTTCCTTTCCTGTATTTCTTTAGTCAGTCTAGCCAATGGTTCATCAATTTTGTTAATTTTTTCAAAGAACCAGCTTTTGGCTTTGTTAATTCTTTCGTTTGTTTTTCTGTTCTCTAATTCATTTAGTTCAGCTCTAATTTTTATTATTTGTTTTCTTCTGGTACCTGATGGATTCTTTTGTTGCTCAGTTTCTATTTGTTCAAGTTGTAGGGACAGTTCTCTGATTTTGGCTCTTTCTTCTTTATGTATGTGTGCATTTATCGATATAAATTGGCCTCTGAGCACTGCCTTTGCTGTGTCCCAGAGGTTTTGATAGGAAGTATTTTCATTCTCGTTGCTTTCTAAGAATTTCCTTATTCCCTCCTTGATGTCTTCTAAAACCCAGTCTTTTTTCAGGAGGGTATTGTTCATTTTCCAAGTATTTGATTTCTTTTCCCTAGTTTTTCTGTTATTGATCTCTAGTTTTATTGCCTTGTGGTCTGAGAAGATGCTTTGTAATATTTCGATGTTTTGGACTCTGCAAAGGTTTGTTTTATGACCTAATATGTGGTCTATTCTAGAGAATGTTCCATGCGCGCTAGAAAAAAAAGTATATTTTGCAGCAGTTGGGTGGAGAGTTCTGTATAAGTCAATGAGGTCAAGTTGATTGATTGCTGTAATTAGATCTTCCGTGTCTCTATTGAGCTTCTTACTGGATGTCCTGTCCTTCTCCGAAAGTGGTGTGTTGAAGTCTCCTACTATAATTGTGGAGGTATCTATCTCACTTTTCAATTCTGTTAAAATTTGATTTATGTATCTTGCAGCCCTGTCATTGGGTGCATAAATATTTAATATGGTTATGTCTTCCTGATCAATTGTCCCTTTTATCATTATATAGTGTCCTTCTTTATCCTTTGTGGTGGATTTAAGTCTAAAGTCTATTTTTTCAGAAATTAATATTGCTACTCCTCTTCTTTTTTGCTTATTGTTTGCTTGATATATTTTTTTCCATCCTTTGAGTTTTAGTTTGTTTGTGTCTCTAAGTCTAAGGTGTGTCTCTTGTAGGCAGCATATAGATGGATCGTGTTTCTTTATCCAGTCTGTGACTCTCTGTCTCTTTATTGGTGCATTTAGTCCATTTACATTCAGGGTAATTATAGATAAATAAGTTTTTAGTGCTGTCATTTTGATGCCTTTTTATGTGTGTTGTTGACAATTTCATTTTTCCACATACTTTTTTGTGCTGAGACGTTTTTCTTAGTAAATTGTAAGATCCTCATTTTCATAGTGTTTGACTTTATGTTAGTTGAGTCGTTACGTTTTTCTTGGCTTTTACCTTGAGTTATGGAGTTGTTATACCTTTTTGTGGTTACCTTATTATTTACCCCTATTTTTCTAAGTAAAAACCTAACTTGTATCGTTCTATATAGCCTTGTATCACTCTCCATCTGGCAGTTCAATGCCTCCTGTATTTAGTCCCTCTTTTTGATTATTGTGATCTTTTACCTATTGACTTCCAGGATTCCCTGTTATGTGTATTTTTTTTTAATTAATCTTAATTTGTTTGTTTTTGTGATTTCCCTATTTGAGTTGATATCAGGACGTTCTCTTTTATGACCTTGTGTTGTGCTGATATCTGATATTATTGGTTCTCTGACCAAACAATATCCTTTAGTATTTCTTGTAGCTTTGGTTTGGTTTTTGCAAATTCTCTAAACTTGTGTTTATCTGTAAATATCTTAATTTCGCCTTCATATTTCAGAGAGAGTTTTGCTGGATATATGATCCTTGGCTGGCAGTTTTTCTCCTTCAGTGTTCTGTATATGCCGTCCCATTCCCTTCTTGCCTGCATGGTTTCTGCTGAGTAGTCAGAACATATTCTTATTGATTCTCCCTTGAAGGAAACCTTTCTTTTCTCCCTGGCTGCTTTTAAAATTTTCTGTTTATCTTTGGTTTTGGCAAGTTTGATGATAATATGTCTTGGTGTTTTTCTTTTTGTATCAATCTTAAATGGGGTTCGATGAGCATCTTGGATAGATATCCTTTCGTCTTTCATGATGTCAGGGAAGTTTTGTGTCAGGAGTTCTTCAAATATTTTCTCTGTGTTTTCTGTCCCCCCTCCCTGTTCTGGGACTCCAATCACCCGCAGGTTATCCTTATTGATAGAGTCCCACATGATTCTTAGGGTTTCTTCATTTTTTTAAATTCTTTTATCTGATTTTTTTCCAGCTATGTTGGTGTTGATTCCCTGGTCCTCCAGATGTCCCAGTCTGCATTCTAATTGATCGAGTCTGCTCCTCTGACTTCCTATTGCTTTGTCTAATTCTGTAATTTTATTGTTAATCTTTTGGATTTCTACATGCTGTCTCTCTATGGATTCTTGCAACTTATTAATTTTTCCACTATGTTCTTGAATAATCTTTTTGAGTTCTTCAACAGTTTTATCAGTGTGTTCCTTGGCTTTTTCTGCAGTTTGCCTTATTTCATTTGTGATGTCTTGAAGCATTCTGTAAATTATTTTTTTATATTCTGTATCTGATAATTCCAGGATTGTATCTTCATTTGGGAAAGATTTTGATTCTTTTGTTTGGGGGGTTGGAGAAGCTGTCATGGTCTGCTTCTTTAAGTGGTTTGATATGGATT
The DNA here is from genome assembly GCF_024166365.1 of Elephas maximus indicus. Classification (NCBI taxonomy): domain Eukaryota; kingdom Metazoa; phylum Chordata; class Mammalia; order Proboscidea; family Elephantidae; genus Elephas; species Elephas maximus. The sequence goes on from NC_064820.1 coordinate 53,139,681, forward strand.
GTTGTCTCCGAGCCATCACTGGGAAACTAGTTTTTCCAGAAAATCCGCTAAAAAAAAAAAATGCAGTCAGATCCCTATCAGAGTTCTCCCTCTGGCTCAGGCTATTCGGATGTTAATGAAGCCGCCTGCGTCCAGTCCTAATCCCGGCGGGATGGTTCCCCGGCTGGGACAATGCTCTCCCTGTTCCAAGACCAGTCACTGCCTCCCGGGGACTTCTTCTATAGGCTGCGTCCCATGCCGCCCGTGGAACTGGCTGGTCCCCCTTCTGGGGTTAGTTCAGGGGGGTGGAGCAGCTCTCTGTGCTTGTGCCGTACCTGACTGGTACGCTGGCTCCAGGCTCTGAAAACAATCGCTGCTTCCCCGTATTAGTTCGTTCTCCGTCTCTAAATCTGTGTTTGTTGTTCAGGGTTCGTAGATTGATATGTATGTGATCGAGTCACTTGTTTTTCCATGTCTTTGGTGTAAGAGGGATCCGAGGTAGGGTCTGCCTAGTCCACCATCTTGGCTCCGCCTCCGTGGTGGGTACATTTTTACTTTATAAAAAAAAAAAGTGAAAACTTAAGACTTAGATGGAGAACAGCAGATAAATTCAGCTAGGGACTATTCCCCCTTGCCAGTCTCTGGAAACTTTTAGACACAATCCATCTTCAATAAACAAACAAAAGAAAAAGTATCCATAAATGTAATTATTTTGATCACGCTTTTTTTTTTTTTCAGATGGTATATGAGGTAGCCAACAGGAGGCAAATAATATTCAGGAATAAAAGGTTATTTCTTCAAATTGGTGCTGGAAAATAGCAATGAGTGAAGCGTGAGGAAGTATGTGGGAAAACCCTGAGCACCGATAGATTTACGTTTTTATTAAAAATCTGTCAGCTAAGCATTCTCTAATTGAGTAGTGGGTAGGACATCACACACTGTCTTCCTTAGAGTGTCTGACGCAACTGCAATGGCTCATTGCCTAAAGTAAAAGTTATGTGAAAGGGCAAAACAAGACTCCAAGAAGCTGGGGTTTTTAGATGGGGGTTAACACTGTCGGTCTGAAAGCAGCAGGAAAATGAAGTGGGCTCAGAGTACAGGGCGTTTATGGTGCTGCAGAAGGGCTTGTGGTGTCCTTCTGGGGACAGCTGGATTTTGGTTAAGACAAAGGAAAAGAATAAACTTTCAGTGGAGAAACTGAAAATACAAGAAGGTTTCTTAATTATAGAAGGATAGAGAGACCACTGTGAAACATTTGGGAGAGAGGAAAACCGTGAGAGGAAGGGGTCAGGGAAGAAAATGATGAGCCATGAGATACTGAGAGTACACAAGAAGGTAGATGCTTTGTTCAATTTAAGGATGCAGTGAAATCCAAGGCTGTGAGGCTTGATGATATTAGTTGGCTGCATATTTTTCAAAATGGTTAACCCCAGCAGACCCTTCCTTGGACGCTGAGGAAATGAGTCTTGTGCCACCAGGGCTCCTAAAAAGTAGTACCACCCCAAACCAAACCCACTGCCTTCCAGTCAATTCGGATTCATAGCGACCTATAGGACAGAGTAGAACTGCCCCACAGGGTTTCCAAGGAGAGCTCAGTGGAATTGAACTGCTGACCTTATGGTTAGCAGCCATAGCTCTTAACCACTACAGCCACCAGGTTTCCAAAAAGTAAACCAAAACCAAACCAAACCCATTGCCATTGAGTCGATTCTGACTCGTAGTGATCCTACAGGACAGAGTAGAACTGCTGCATAGGGTTTCCAAGGAGCACCTGGTAGATTTGAACTGCCAACCTTTTCATTAGCAGCCATAGCTCTTAACCACTACACCACCAGGGGTTCCCGCCAAAAAGTAGTACAGGTAAACAAAAATTATGAAGGTATAATGTTTTGAGAAACGAAACTATGTTTTATATATAAATATAAAAGCATATATATATATATATGACAAGATACTATACCCGTTGCCTTTGAGTTGATTCCTACTCATAGCAACTCCGTAAAACAGCGTAGCACTGCCCCATAGGGTTTCTAATGAGCCACTGGTTGATTCGAACTGCCGACCTTTGGTTAGCAGCTGAACTCTTTACCACCGCCACCACGGCTCCATAACAATATAGATATACTTATTAAATTATGACTGGACCCATGGTGGCACCATGGTTAAAGTGGTCGGCTGCTAACTAAAATACCAACAGTTTGAAACCACCAGCTGCTCTGAGGGAGAAAGATGTGGCAGTCCGCTTCCATAGGGATTTATAGCTTTGGAAACCCTGTGGAGCAATTCTACTCTATCCTATAGAGTTGCTATGAGTTGAAATCGACAGTGGATTCTTGGGTTATTAAATTACAGGAGTTCCTGGGTGGCACAAATGGTTATGTGCTCACTCAACTAATAATGGAAAGGTTGATGGTTCAGGCGCACTCAGACTCCTCAGAAGAAAGGCTTGGCAATCTGCTTCTGAAAGGTCACAGCTATGAAAAGCATATGGAGCACAGTTCTAGTCTTCAACATATGCAGTTGCCACGAGTCAGAATCAACTCCGTAGTAACTGGTTTGTTATTTTATTAAATTATTAAACATACATCTTTGTCTATCTACTCGTTGCTCTAACTATATTTTCTTTAATTTATTTCACTTTTTTCACTCTCCTTCCACCCATTCCTATGAGTTATCTTCTAGACCACCCAGTGTTCCATGTCTCTGAGGAGGGATGCGATAAGAAGAAGCAGAGAAAAATGTTTTTCTGGTTTTGGTTTCTAAAGTTCTAAGCTTTTGGGAAACTGACAATTGAATTTTATCCAGAGTGAGGGCTGTGACAGCAAAGATCGGAGTAAGAGGTATTGTTGAGGGCCCAAGGGAGCTGAACCTGAGTCACAGTCAGACAGCCTTCACTTGCATAAGCAGAATATGTTGCCTAACCACATGGGTGATGCTAGCTGAACTTCCCTCTCTGAGCTATAAAGATCTGCCTTCAGGAGGAGGCAGCATTGTGCCTGAGGATCAGAGGTGGCCTATGTCAGTGCTCCAAGACCTGCTCCACAATTGAGGGTAATGACACTCCCTAAATGCCCTAGATAAAAAGGTTGTGGGGAAGGAGTGACATGGAAGAGAGCCACGAACCCTGGGAAAGCACACCCCAATTACAGAGCCTTCCACTAATGTCAGAGAAACAATATCCAAGTGTGCCCTTAGAGACAGTGTTTTGCAGAAGTTCCTTTAAAAAGAAATTCTTCTTTTAGAATAAAAAAAAAAAAAAAATGGAGTAAAAATAAAATAATTGACTTATTTAGTGAAGTATAGCAATGTTAACTTTCCTTTTTTTCTTTTTGTTAGTTATGAAATTCCCAGTATGGGGAAGTAAGTGATAATTTAAAACTCTATGATTTGAAAATCTCCCACGTGTCTGTCAGTTTGTCGTACTGTGGGGGCTTGCTTGTTGCTGTGAAGCTGGAAGCTATGCTACTGGTATTCAGATACCAGCAGGGTCACCCATGGAGGGCAGGTTTCAGCTGAGCTTCCACACTAAGACAGACTAGGAAAAAGGATCCAGCAGTCTACTTCTGAAAGGAATTAGCCAGTGAAAACCTTATGAATAGCAACGGAACATTGTCTGATATAGTGCTGGGAGAGGAGCCCCCCAGGTTGGACGGCACTCAAAAGATGACTGGGGAAGAGCTGCCTCCTCAAAGTAGAGTCGACCTTAATGACATGGATGGAGTAAAGCTTTCAGGACCTTCATTTGCTGATGTGGCACGACTCAAAGTGAGAAGAAACAGCTGCAAACATCCTAATTATGGATAACATTGTGAAGAATGGGAATTCCAGAACACTTACTTGTGCTCATGAGGAACCTTTACATAGATCAAGAGGCAGGTGTTCGGACAGAACAAGGGGGTACTGATTGGTTTAAAGTCAGGAAAGCTGTGCGTCAGGGTTGTGTTCTTTCACCATACCTATTCAATCTGTATGCTGAGCAAATAATCCAAGAAGCTGGACTATATGAAGAAGAACAGGGCATCAGGATTGGAGGAAGACTCATTAACAACCTGCGTTATGCAGATGACACAACCTTCCTTGCTGAAAGTGAAGATGATTTGAAGCACTTACTAATAAAGATCAAAGACCACAGCCTTCAATTTGGATTGCCCCTCAACATAAGGAAAATAAAAATCCTCACAACTGGACCAATGAGCAACATCATGATAAACGGAGAAAAGATTGAAGTAGTCAAGGATTTCATTTTACTTGGATCGACCATCAACAGCCATGGAAGCAGCAGTCAAGAAATCAAAAGATGCATTGCATTGGGTAAATCTTCTGCAAAGGACCTCTTTAAAGTTTTGAAAGGCAAAGATGTCACCTTGAAGACTAAGGTGCGCCTGACCCAAGCCATGGTATTTTCAATTGCATGTGAAAGCTGGACAATGAATAAGGAAGACCAAAGAAGAACTGACGCCTTTGAATTGTGGACTTGGTGAAGAATATTGAATATACCACAGACTGCCAAAAGAAAGAAAAATCTGTCCTGGAAGAAGTACAACCAGAATGCTCCTTAGAAGCAAGGATGGCGAGACTGCGTCTTACATACTTTGGACATGTTGTCAGGAGGGATCAGTCCCTGGAGAAGGACATCATGCTTGGAAGAGTACAGAGTCAGTGGAAAAAGGAAAACCCTCAACGAGGTGGATTGATACAGTGGCTGCAACAATAAGCTCAAGCATAACAACAATTGTAAGGATGGCTCAGGACTGGGCAGTGTTTCATTCTGTTGTGCATAGAGTCGCTATGAGTCAGAACCAACTCGACAGCACCTAACAACAACAACAACAATTTGAAAATCAGGCTAATTTGTTTCATTTAAAATAAACCAAAATATTTTGAAATTATGCCAGTAATTCGTGTCATTATTGAAAAACTCCTAATAAATAAAAATGTCCATAATGCCACCATCCAGACATAACTACTCGTAACATTTTGGTATAAATGCTTTCCAGACACATTGTGAAATATAGCCATTCATATTTCAATAATCTGATTTTACAAAAGTTTGATTTCAGGCTCTCCCTTCACCTCACAAGGCCTGGACTGAACATCACAAAATGGGAGCAATTTTAGAAGACTCATGCAGAGCACACAATGGGTAAATCAGGGAAACCTTAGATATCACCAAACACCTTGCGGGATGAAGTTCCTAGGCTAGAAGACAAAGAACCATAGACCCGGGGGACATCTACATCAATTGGCACAACATATCACATGAAGTCAACGTTCTGTATCCTACTTTGGTGAGTAGCGTCTAGGATCTTAAAAGCTTATGAATGGCCATCTAAGATAAAACTATTGATCTCTTCCCATCTGTAGCAAGGGAGAGTGAAGGAGACCAAAGACTCAAAGGAGTAATTACTCCAAAGGACTAATGGACTATATGAAACACAGACTACATGACCCCAAGAACAGAAAAACTAGGTGGTGCCAGGATACCATTACCCATTGCCCTGACTGAGATCACAACAGAGGGTACTAGACAGAGTGGGAGAAAATTATAGAACAAAAAAATCAAATTCAAGATAAAGACTGGACTTGCTGGTCTGACAGAGACTGGAGGAACCCCCAAGACTATGGTCCTAACATACTCTTTGACCTGGAAATGAAGCCATTCCAGGAGGCCACGTCCCAGCCAAACAATAGACAAGCCAATAAGATAAACAATAACACCGGAGAGGAACGTACTCCTTAGAATAATCAATTATAAGTTGAGAAGGCAGGACAGGGTAGATAATCAGGACAAAAGAAAATTGAGAAACCAGGGCAGAAATGGGGAGAGTGCTGACACATTGTGGGGAATGAAACCAGGGTCATGAAACACTATCGAATGGGAAACTAATTTGCTCTGTAAACTTTCTTCTAAACCATAATTAAAAAAAAAAAAAAAAACTGGGGATGAGTTTCTGGAGTTGAGGATGTGCCCCAAATATGGGTGCAGCCAGTGATGGTCAGATGTCCTCCAAAGCCAGAGTTCTAAGCAACAGGGCAGGGAACACAAGTGGTGTTAGGAAAGGGGATGAAAGTGTGTGTGTAGAAATACAGTTCTCATTAAAAAACATTTGCTCCCTTCAAAAAAAAGCAAAAGAAGAAAATGAGTTATAATGATATGAATAAATTTGATATCTATTAAAAAGAGAAAGAAAAAAGAAAGTATCTCTGCAGTTGTAAAGCTGGTGATTATCACATCAGAGTTTCTTTTAGAGAAACTCACAGTTTTCTAGTTTATACAGAGGTGTTCTGGGAACCATTTGCCTAATTTTGGTTGACTTGTTTTGTCTTTGTTTTTTTTTTTTGTCTTTACTGTTTGTACCAGACGGTAACTGCCACGAGAGTGCTGAGTAACAAATACACTCCAAACGTAGTGGTTTAAAACAATAATCACTTATTCTCATTCTTTGTCTGTGGCCGATCTAGGCTGGGCTAGGCTGGGCTAGGCTGGGCTTGGCTCCAAGTTGCAAGCTGAATCCAGGTCTGTCCTACATGTTTCTCACTCTTCTGAAAACTAGCAGATTACCTAGTATTTTAGTTACCTGGTGCTGCCATAACAGAAATAACACAAGCAGGTGGCTTTAAAGAACAGAATTTTATTTTTTCACGGTTTTGGAGGCTAAAAGTCCAAATCAGGGTCTCTGCCATGATGACTTCTTCTGGGGCTTTTCTGTTAGTGTCTACCAACAAGTTTGGTGTTCTTTTGCTTGTAGATGGGTACTCACATGGCACCTGTCTCCCCTGTGTGTGTCTGTCTATTTTGCTCTTTTTATAAGTCACTTCTCTGAAGTGATTAGTTTTAAGATCCACCCTCCTCTGTTATGATCTAATTAACATAATAGAAAAATTTCTATTCCCAGAGTCACATTCACAGATACAGGTGTCAGAGCTTCAGCAAAACTTTTTGGGGAACACAATTCAACCCATAACACCTCAGTTATATTCTTTTCATGGTAGTGGCAGAAATGCAAGAGAGCAAGTCTAACCGCATGAGCACATTTCAAGCTTCTACTTTTTTCACACCTGTTAACCTACTGGCCAAAACAAGACAATGGTTAAGTCCAAAGTCAAAGGACAGGAGTGTACACCCCACTTGCCATGAGGCCAAAGACAGTCATATATCCAAGTACATATTTCTCCCATGAAGAATTGGAGGCAAAGAGAATTTTTGAGTAATAATTTAATCTATCCAATTAAATTTCAATGGAATACATTGTCTAAAATACATTTGCTTTGTCAATTCTTAAAGTAATTGTATACTATTAATATTAATGTTAATTACATTTTGATTTATAACAATTTGCTCTACAATAATATTTCATGGATGACTCACTTTCAGAAGATGGAAGCAGAAAAATATGTTTTTAATGAGTTTATCCTCATCAGGTTGTTCTGTAACTGGTTTTCCATGACAGTAACTAGAGATAGAAGTAATAATTCTAATTCCTGATTCTGTGACAAATTTTCTTTGTAAACTGTAAGAAGCTTAAAAAGGTAGAAAAGTAATTTGAAAACATGAAGCATTCCCGAGAAACGGTAATATAAAGCCCAAAGGATTCCCATCAGACATCGCAAGAAGAGAGAGGCAGATTTAGACCTTTTAATGGCTCTGTAGGGGAGTCCCTGTGTGGTACCAATGGTTAAGCCACTTGACTTCAGACTGAAAGGTTGCAGGTTCAAGTCCACCTCAGAAGAAAAGCCTGCTGATCTACTTCCGAAAACTCAGCCATTGAGAACCCTATGGTGCACAATTCTGCTCTGACACTCATGGTTGCCGTGAGTTGGAGCTGACTTCAACACAACTTTTTTAAGGTTCTGTGGACTGCTTTTAGGGATCAGAGACTAGACAAAGAAGACGGCGCTTCGATTGTTGTGATGTCAAGGAAGAAGTTTGTGAGCGTCTATCCACTGATTAACACCCAGCATTTCATAAAAGCACTACCCTAAACAGAAAACAACAAAGTCACTTTAAAAAGAGCGCTCCAGTATGCGCAGTTCCTCGTCTCACCCAACTTACATGTGCTGTTGCAGCTTTTACCTTCTCATGAATTTCCATGTCAACGACCTGGAAAAAGCACCGCTCCTTTTTCCAACAGGTGGGATACTTCCTGCTCAAACGTATTGTAATTTTCTTCTGTCTTTCCTTCCTTTTTTATCTTTCTAAACCTTTCTCTATACAGTACTGATTCATAAATTTGGAAGCAATGTGAAACTCAGTTCATACTTCTATTATTAGGTAGGTCCAGACCTCAAATAACCACACCTAAGACAGTGACCGCACTGGGTTTTTTTTTTTAAGACAGGAAAGGAAGCGCTGGGAGTGTAACGGTTAAGTGTTATGGCTGCTAACAAAAACCCGGCAGTTTGAATCTGCCAGGCACTTCTTGGAAGCTCTATTGGGCAGTAGGACTCTGTCTTATAGGGTTTCTATGAGTTGGAATCAACTCGAAGGCAACGGATTTGGTTTTGGTAAGATAGGAAAAAACAAGTATATATATATACATATATGGCTATGGCTGGAAATCTTTTTTTTTGTTCTTAGCTTGCTAAGGTCAGCATTTCAGGAAGCTGGTATGCCAGGTGACCTGAGGAAACTGACCTGTATTAGATGATTATATGGATAATATGAGCTACTGAGTGTTGATTTAAAGTGGTAGTGCTGTTGTGGCCACACCTGGTCCTGATGGAATCAAGCTTAGATTGGGCTTGGCATAGTTCTAGGCTGAGCTATAGACTAAGATTGATTTGCTAAGACAGGCAATGACTTCCCTAAAACTGCAAGTATTTAATAGAGGATGACTACATATGTCAGAGGAACCCTGGTGGCTCAGTAGCTAAAGGGCTTGGCTTCTAACCAAAAGGTTGGTAGTTCTAACTTACCAGCCTCTCTCCAGGAGAAAGATGTGGCAATCTGCTTCTGCAAAGACTGACAGCCTTGGAAACCCTACCAGGCAGTTCTATTCTGTCCTATCTGGTTGCTATGAGTCGGAATCAACTTGATAGCAATAGGTTTTTTTTTTTTTTTTTAATATGTATACATATTCTACCCACTGCCAAGTTTGCCATACAAAACTATTGTTGAAGAATTCTAGCCAGCGGATATTCAGCAAGTTGTATCATGTCATTTCCCTTTCAAAATCTTTCAGTGGCTAAGAAATTCAGATCTCTGTGCTCAACATACAAGTTCCTTCATGATTTGATTCCTGAGTACCTTTGTAGCCTCATCTATAGTTATACTACCACTAGTTTTATGCTACCATACAGTGGTGTAGTACGTGTTTAACAACTGGCTCTCTGATGAAAAAAGAGAAGCCTTTCGTAACAGAAAAAAGAGAAGTTGGCTTTATAATGCTTCTCTCTTTTTTTTTGTTTTTATTTAACTTTAGATGAAGGCTTACAGAACAAACTAGTTTCTCATCAGTTAGTACACACATTGTTGTATGACATTGGTTAACAAGCCCACGACATGTCAACAGTTTCCCTTCTCAACCCTGGGTTCCCTATTACCAGCTTTCCTGTTCCCTCCTACTTTCCATTCCCTGCCCTAGGGCTGGTGCCCCCCTTTAGTCTTGTTTTGTTCCATGGGCGTGTTCAATTTTTGGCTGCAAACTGAACCTCAGGAGTGGCCTCATTATTGAGCTGAAACGGTATCCAGGGGCCATACTCACAGGGTTTCTCCAGTCTCTGTCAGGCTAGCAAGTCTGGTCTTTCTTTTCGGGTTAGAAATTTGTTCTACATTCTTCTGCAGCCCTGTCCGGGACCCTCTATTGTGATCCCTGTCAGAGCAGTCAGTGGTGGTAGCCGGGCACCATCTCGTTGTAGTGGACCCAGTCTGGTGGAGGCCGTGGTAGATGTGGTTCATTAGTCCTTTGAACTAATCTTTCCCTTGCGTCTTTAGTTTTCTTCATTCCTCCTTGCTCCTGAAGGGGTGGTTTTATAATGCTTTTGATTTCTATGATGTAAATACTCCCACAATGGCTACTAACATAAAGTTGCTTATCATGGAGTTGGGAAGAAATGCACAGGATTGGCTCTTGTGAGCTTATGCCAGTCAGCTGTAATGCACCACTGCCTCCGTGACTTCCACTACTAGAATGTCCTTCTCCACTTTCTTCACTCTTACTCGTCTTTTACTTCTTAGCTTTGCTGATATTCCCACAGCTCCCTCCCCCAGCTCAATCTGAATTATATGCCTCTACTCTGTGTTTCTGGTGTAGCCTGTGGAGGGGTACTATGATGGTTTATTTTCTGTGTCAAGTTGGCTAGGCAATGGTGCCCAGTTGTTTGGTCAAACATGAGTCTAGATGTTGCTATGAAGGTAGTTAGATGTGATTAAATTTATAATCAGTTGACTTTCAGTAAAGCAGATTAAACCTGGTTTAATCAATTCTGACTGATATTGACCCTATAGGACAGCATAGAACTGCCCCATAGGGTTTCCAAGGCTGTAATCTTTTCAAAAGCAGACTGCCACATCTTTTCCCTTGGAGTGGCTGGTGGGTTTCAGTTAGCAGTCAAGCACTTAACCACTGTACCACCAGGGCTCCTCTAAAGGATATTTTCCTCTATTAAGTGAGTGTGTCTCATCCAATCAGTTGAAGCCTTTAAGAACAAAAACTAAGTTTACTGAAGAAGGAAGGAATCCTGCCTTAGGAGTGCAACATAGAAATCTCGCTGAGTTTCCATTGTACTGGCTTTTTCTTCGAATTTCAGCCTCAAGACTGCAACATCAATTGTTACTTAAAGTTCCAGCCGTCCAGCCTGCCCTATGAATTTCATACCTGCCAGTCCCCAGCCCCAACCCAGCCAATTTCTTAAAATAAATTTCTCCTTCTCTCTCTAGATACATACATATATGTGTATATACGTATATATCCTATTGGTTCAGTTTCTCTGGAGAACCCAGAATGATACAGGTACTACAGTTCTCTAAAAAAAAAAAAAAAAAATTACTGAGTGCTCTCAGTGCTTCACACATTAGCATAAGTACAGGAGAACCACTGTTGAACAGAACAAATTACTCAGGCTCTGAGCACATTTGCTCAGCCTCTTAGGAAAGGAAGACAATCAGCAAGTGTGGTAAAGTATTATTGCGCTACATACAGAAGAACCAAAACCACCTGCTGTTGAGTTGATTCTAACTCATGGCGACCCCATGTGTATCAAAGTAAGAGGGGCACCAATAAGGAGCGTTGTCTGAAACTGTAATTATTACTACTCTGTGAAAATAAAACTGAAAGAAATCAAAACTGTGAGGAATAAAATAATCCATTTTTAGGCACGATTCACCCACAAAAAGAACAAATGGCCACCCAAGATCTAGAGGAATGCAGTGAACGGATATTAGCAAATGATTTTTTGACAGATCAGCAAGAGACTGGTAAGTGACACATTACCTTCACCTTTTCCCACATGCAGCCATGGCTATAGGAATGGGTACTTGATATGGGCCTGACAAATTGTCTAAAATATAAACCTTAGATCAAAAATGGGCAGCTAATTATAATTTTTTAACCCTTGGATTAATATGTAGATCCTGGGGAAAAGAAGTTATCCTTTCCCCACTGAGTTTATTAAGCTAGAATAGGTTTAGGAATAGCAGCAGACCATTTTCCCTGTTACTGGAAGGTAAGAAGATGCCAAGCAGAAATGGAAATGAGAAGAGAATAAAACTTCTTGTTGAGCTGAGTCACAGGTTTAAATCCTTGAGCCCCTGGTTCCTCCAGCTCCTGCTTTGGTGGGCTAGACCACCCACAAATTCTTGCTACTACAGGAGCTAACAAGTCAGTACTTACCTTTGCTGGTTTGAGTTAGAGTTAGTTCTGTCATACATACAACCAAAGGCTTCCTGACAAATATAGTAACTCTGGATGCTTCAAGGAAGCAAGACTAGACTGTGACTGCAAGTAAGAAATAGTACCTCCAGGAAGGTTCTTGTTTTGCCGTTGCTTCAACTCCTCCACATGTCAGAAATTAAGCCAACAGGAAGCCCTATGACAGATTCTGAGGGAGGCCTGTAGCCTGTAGGCTCTCAAAATAGCCTTTTTTTGGTGGCATTTATATTTCCTTTCTTTGTATTGACCTTCCTTTCCCAAATGGCCCAATCCTTTGTAAAGTCTTGTGAAAGCTTAAAGTTTGACTTTAGCTATTTCATGGGGAATTAAGAAAAGAGGTTTAGCAAAGGGGAGAATAAAAAACCAAAAACCAAACCCATTGCTGTTGATTTGATTCCGACCTCTGTAGCCTCCTGCAAATGCATGATGGTGTTATCAGAAGCAGACGCCCATGCAGTGCCCAGCACACAGAACTTTCTTAAACCTGGAACCACTTTTTTGGGAAACTTCATTAATATAATGTGAAATTAATGTTCCACGGAACACTTGTTGGGAAGTTTTTCTCTGTACTAAGAAACATGTAACGTCGAAGGTCAGTACAAAATAAAATCAGTCAAACTATAAGCTTGTACTGTGTGTATCCAATGTACATAGCCCTGTTCCAAGGGCTATTTAGGGGCAGTAGAAACAAAGAATAAGTAACGAGTGGAATCAAAATTTCAAAGAATTTAAAACAACAGTAAAAGAAAATAATTGACTTCAAGTCAATCTAATAATGTCCATTGATCTACTTCCGTGTATTTTAAAATTGTCATGATCATAAGCTCTGTGGTAGTTAGTAATATGAATAAAAATAGTCTCTTATTTCAAGGAACTTCTTGTTGTTAGGTGCCATGGAGTCGGTTCCAACTCATAGCGACCCTATGCATAACAGAACAAAACACTGCCTGGTCCTGCGCCATCCTCACAGTCAGTGGTATGTTTGAGCTCATTATTGCAGCCACTGTGTCAATCCATCTCATTGAAGGTCTTCCTCTTTTTGACTGACCCTCTACTTAACCAAGCATGATGTCCTTCTCCAGGGACTAAACCCTCCTGATAACATGTCCAAAGTATGTGAGGCATAGCCTTACCATCCTGGCTTCTAAGGACCATTCAACACACTTACAGTCTAGAAACTTACCTGTTCTGGGAAGAAGGAAGATTAATGAGTTGGAGGATTTAGGAAAGATTTTTTGAAGAAGGTAGCATTTGATCTCAAGGAGTTAGCTTTTAATTTATTTATTTTTTTTAATAAATAAAAATTTAAAACTTCTGTATGACTAAAGAGTATCTATCAATAACAGAAAAGGGATTGCTATCCAGAATATTTAAAGGCCTACTACAAAAAAAGAATAAAAACCAGGAAATCTAATAGGAAAATAGAGAAAGAATATAAGCAGGCAATCATAGAAAATATACAAATTGCCAAGAACCACTTGAAAAAATGCTCAACTCGACTAATAATCAAGGGAATACAAATAAAAACAAGATGAATAATTTTCACCCAACTGATTGGAAAGGAATGTAAAGACTGATAGTAGCTATTACTGGAAATCTTACAGAAAATTAGGTATTCTCAAAAACAGGTGGTGGAGTGTAAAATGACAAAGCATTCTGGAGAACAATTTGCTTGTACCTATCCAATTTTTAAATTGTGAGTTTTCTGAGACCCAGTAAATCCACTTCTAACAACCTATCTTAAAGAAACTGCTGAAACCGTGCACAAAGCTGTGCATTTATTGCAAATTGTTTTAACCACAGAACATTTTGAAAAACCCATCATGACTGCAGAGGCATGGTTAAATATATATTATGGTGCATCCATTCAATACAATTTTCTGCAGTGGCTAAAAGGAATGAGCTACATCTCTTTGCACTGATACAGGAAGTTCTCCAAGACAAGTAGCAAAATCAAGTTGCAGAGGAATATGTATTATGTGATTCCATTTAAATTAAAATGCATATGTATAAATCTACGAACATATGTATATTTGTGTGCAGATAAATGAATGAAAGAAAGGAAGGATTCCTTCATAATTATTAATGGTAGTTAATCGTTGGGGTAAGGAGTGAATACGGGTTAGCATGGGAGTGAATTTCCACATTTTACTCTCCACATACTAATGTATGTCTTAAATAGTTTGCAATGAGAATATACGCATGCATTATTTGTATACTTTTAAAAATAAAGAGGTATGGAAACAATGTAGAATTAATGTGAGTACAAGCTGAGAAGAATGAGTTTGTTGGCATGGGATAGTGCGGCACCTAATCTAACTAGGGCTGAGGATGCTTTTATGGTAGAAATAGAAATGAAAGTTTAGTGAGAGAGAAATGGGACTAAATTAAGGAGAACCTTGGAACCAGAAAGGGAAGTTCAGGTTTCTTACAGTAGCTTTGGTATTAGTAAGATTCATTAAAGTTGCTAAAACGGGGCCGTAAAATCCCAATGCGACCACTGTGCTGCCCCATTTTACGTTAGTTTAGAGACCTGGTAAGAACCAAATTGAGATAAATTTTACATCCAACCACCTAAAATTCCCTTTCACTGTGCCCAGTTTGTTCAAGCTTGACTTTGGTTTGCTCATCCTTTGATTTTTATACCTACCAGATGAGGTCGGGATTAGTTTCTCTCAAAACAAAACTACTAACAGCTTTATAAAGAAAGGATTACCCGTCACTTTATTTAGAAGAGGCCAGATGGCCTAGCAGGCATAGAATTTTAAGGATTTCTTTCCACAGCCATCAAAAGGATTTCTATAGAGAAGTAATACAAATCTAAGAACTGAAAAGAACATTTGAGATCATCTTCCATCCAATGGGTTCCTATTTCACTCATAAAATTCCACTTCCTTCCATGGCTTTAAAAAAAAAAAAACCCTTGCCGTTGAGTTGATTCCAACTCACAGGGACCCTATAGGCAGAGAAGAACTGCCCCATAGAGTTTCCAAGGAGCCCCTGGTGGACTTGAACTGCTGACCTTTGATTATCAGCCATAAAACTTAACCACTACACCAGCAGGGTTTTCAAACTTAAAGGCCCTTCATGATTTCTTCCCAAGGCCAACCTGCAGACCCACCCTCACCTTCCTTCACTCTGCTTCTGCCACACAAGTAAACAGTCATAGCTCTGTTTCCATGGCCAACAAAGGCTCTACTGAGCACTCCCACGGGCCTCTGCTACTGATAACACCATCGTGCATTTGAGAGGGGAGTGTTTTTCTCTTTGCTAATGCTCTTTTCTTAATTCCCAGTGGAAAAGCTGAGGTCAAGCTTTTACTTTTCTCAAGACTTTACTAAGGGTTGGGCCATTTGGGAAAGGAAGTCCAAGGCAGGAAGGGAAATATAACTGCCACTAAAAACAAATCAAACGCATTGCTGTCAAGTACATTCAGACTCATAGAAACCTTATAGGACAGAGGAGAACTGCGCTATAGGGTTTCCAGGGCTGTGATCATTATGGAAGCAGACTGCCACATCTTTCTACTGTGGAGGGCCTAGTGGGTTCAAACCACCAACTTTGGGTTAGCAACCGAGTGCTTAACCACTGCTTTACCAGGGCTCCTTAACTGCCACTAGAAAAGGCTATTTTGACAGTGCACAGGCTCCAGTCCTTCCTCAGAAAACATTATAGGGCTTCTTGTTGGCTTAAGTCCTGGTCTGAGGCCATTGGTGGAACCAGTTAACTCCCCAGTGAAACTTCTGCACGTTTATCTTCCTTAGAGTTCATTTCAACTGCCGAAAAGTTTAAGGGGAGGACGTAGTTCATTGCAATCTATGCCCCATCTTGGATGAGTTAATTAGCCCTCCTGTTCCTCAGCTTCCTCTTTTGTGATATACAAATAATAACACTAACAGCTATTGTATAGGATTATTGTGAATATTAAATGAGTTAAAGCATTAAGAATAGTATCTGGCGCTTAATAAGTACTTATCAAGTGTGAGTTATTACCCACCTTACACAGTTGGACTTATTTTACACTTCTTCAGTTTCTTTCAGTGTAGGTGAATTCACATTTTTTCCTCTAATAAATTCCACCTTACTGGTTTGAAATTATGTTTCTAAAGTGGTGGGGGCTTCTGATTCAGCTCTATCATCTACCATATAGATAATTATCTTTAGTTTTCTATGTCATGCCAACTGATTCTTCGCTTGTGTTAATGATGATTAATTTTTGTTTATTTAACAAGCTGATTAAGGATCTACGCATGTGAAGGTGTATGTGCTTGTGCATGTGGGTGTTTAAGGCCAGGATTTCAAAGGCGCATTTAATTTTAATAAGGAGGGAGATTGAGTATAAATAATCTAAAGATTTAAGTGAGAGTGGGAGATGGAGTAGGTAAAGAGGGGCCACTTATACTGGCCAGAGTTTGAAAGAGTCATGTCATTAAGGATGGAGCATGGAACGGTGACGTTTTGGTATAGTTTTTATTAGAGAAACATGTCTTGCAGAAATGCTTACAGGAGAGAAAGCTTAGCTTTTATTTTTTATCTTATTCTTTAATATTTAAAAATGTTTAAACTATCACACCTTAAGGGCATGAACAGAGTAAGGTTATCTTTGCTTAACAAAAACAGGGTAGTCTGTAAAGCTTGGAAAAACCAAATATAGGACAAATCACAGAAATTCCTCTTTTATGGAATGAGTAGTAAACCAAGAGGTGATCCAGACAGAAAACATTTGGTAGCTTTAAAAATATTACAAATGTATTTATAGTAAGGGTTCTACCTTGAGAATGTAAGCCTTGGGATATGAAGAAATTCTTGTGAGTGAAGACTTTGTAAGCACTTTAGGGAAGTTAGAGCACAGAATGGAAGAAGGAAGTACTCATGAGACTTTGCTGGAGTGGAAGAGAAGAAAGTGTTTTTGGTAGCCAAGGGGCCTACGCAAAGCAGTATACCCAGGAAGGACCTGAACCTGCTCTGTATTAGTCAGGAAGAATTTCAGGAGAGGCCTGAGCAGGAGATGTGCTACATTACAACAGTGATTCTACTGCATCAAAGGCTGCAGTGGTCCCTTTGATAACTCACAACGAAGGTGGTGTGTCTGAAGCTGTACAACAAATCACTTCATAATGTTTTCTTCTCTGTAAGTTGGAGCAGATGACTGCTGATCGTTTTCGACGCCCTAGAAACTTAAAAATCCATCAGAGGTGATAGTCATTCCTTCTCTCGTAAACATGACGTTACCACTGTTGGAATCGGAACTGGACTGATTAAGGGTCTGAGCCAGTTTGACAATTTTTGGGCACTTATGCTGAAAAAGAAGCTGATTAAAACTGGGGTGCCTATAAAGAAAAGAGGCTGGAAGGAAAGATCATTCTTTCATTGAGCAAACATTTAGGCCTTCCTCCTGTATTCCAAAGGAGCCCTGGTGGTACAATGGTTAAGCATTCCACCATTAACGGCAAGGACAGCAGTTTGAACCTACCAGCTGGCCCCGGGGAGAAAAGACCTAGTGATCTGCTTCCATAAAGATTACAGCCTAGGAAACCCTGTGAGGCAGTTCTACTCTGTCCTATAGCATGCTATGAGTGGAATCGACCTCATGGCACAACAACAACAATCTGTATTCCAGGCACTACGCAAGGAACTGGGAATGCAAAACCAAATGAGGTATGGTCCGCCCACACAGTTTTGTCAGTGGAGAAATGATCAACAAGAAAACTGCACATATTGTCAACTGAGTTTTCCTGGAGACCTGTCCTAGGGTATGTGGCAACAGAGAAGTGGGGCAGCTACATCAGCCTGAGGTGTATTTTAGGCAGAACTGACACTGAGGATCAGGGCAGTATCTCATTTTTAAATAAGGCAACAGGGTTGGAGCAGTTTTTCCTTGACTTACTGGCACAGGGGTGGCTTCTTAAAAACAGGTCAGATAGACTTTAGGAAAACCTTGGCACGTGCCAGTTGATTCTGCCAATACCTAAGAGGGAAGAACTAGAGAGTTTTTGGAAGTGAAGAAAGTCCCTCAAAAGGGGCCCCGTTTCATGAAGGGCTGAACTACTTTCATCCAGGGAAAAAGATTCAGGCATTAAGGGACAGGAGGGTGCCTGCCTGGAGTAATTTCAAGGCTCTTTTCATCTTGCCTCATGTGACAACAAGAAAAGACTTTTTTAAAAAATATTTATTTATTTTTTTTAACCTCCATTCTCCCTCTCCCAGACACTCCGGTTTGGGTTTTCCATATGACTCATAATTCCTTTCGAAAAGAGGAGTCGAATTCATAAAAGTGGTGGATGAGGTGGAGCGAAGGCTGGGCGCCCCAGGGAGTCTTCATTACCTATACCCTCCCTCAGCCCCGGGGCGAGCGGAGGTCAGGGGTGGGGAAATCCAGTCAGCGCCCGGGATGGCAGATACTATTAAAGCCCTGGCGTCCCGCTGCCGGGCTGGGTGACTGCCTGAGCGGCGGGCGCGGAGGGCGCGGGAGGGTCTGTGGCGGGCGGCGCTGCAGCAGCTTCGGCCCTGCAGCCGCCGCTCTCGGGCGCGAGTGTGCGCGGGTGTGGAAGGCCGGCGTGCGGGCCGCGAGGGGTGTGCGCGCGTGAGCCGGAGAGGGGCTCGCCCCTCGCAGGCGCCCGCCGCCCCGCCGGTGATCGCTCTCCGGCCGTCCCCAGCACCGTCGGCCCCCCACGGCCGTTGGTCCGGGCGGGGGAGGGAGAAAGTGAGACTCCGTGTCATCATCATCCATTGTCAGGAGAGGAAACTGGAATCCAGCAGCGGCGAGCAGCAGCTGGGTGGTCACATCTGGGAATGCAAAGCCGACCTCCCCCCCCTCCGCCTCCTCCACCACCTCCTCTCTCACCCGGGATCACTTCCGAAACCACTTCAGCTTCAGCCCCTGCCTCGGCCAGAGGTTTCATTTTTAACTGAATATTTACAAAAGCTGGAAGCGTGCGAGGGGGTGGGGTGGGGTAGAAATAGCGGCTGCTTCTTTTCCAGGGATTTATTTCATGGGGATGTGTTCAAGGCAAGAGCGAATTCAGAAGGATATCGACGTCGTGATCCAGAAGTCTAGAGCCGAGAAGGACTGCCTGTTTGCAGGTGAGTTTTCGCTTTTCCACAGCCTCGCACCCAGAGCCAGCTTCCTCGGCCCGCCCGTCGCCTCCCTTCCCAGTTTTCTGACCGCGACGTGTGTGATTGGGGTGGGTTGCACGTCCCCATTCCGGGGTTCCTTTGGCAACAGCTGCTGCAACGAGAGCAGGAGCCAAAAGGGGTGGGGGCTCCAGCCTCAGCTCCCCTCACCCTCCCGGCTGGGGCAGCCAGCAGTTTCGGGGCCAGAGCCCGGGTGGCCGGAGTGGGGGTCTAGGCAGAGGGGCAGTGCAACATATTTTTAGTCTCTCCCCGCACGAGTCGGGGAGCGTCCCAGCTCGTCTCCCCGTTTCCAGCAGCAGCGGCCGAGCCAGGCGGGCTGGACTCGCTGGGTTTGCGCAATGGGCTGAGTGGCGGCGGCGACGGCCGCGAATCTGAGCCCTCTGTGTTGCGCGGCGCTCGCCGGCTGCGCTCGGCGCCGAGGCCCCCGGGGGAAAAGCGCTGGGCAAATCTCCGGCCCCTTCGACTCCCTGCAGCCCCCTGCGACTGGAAATGCGTTGCCTCGGAAAGAGAAGGGGTTCCCGGGGTTCCCGAGGCGCCTAGCGCCTTTGCCTGGGGGGTCGCCTTTCGTCCATTTTTCTCCCCCGGGAAAGGGACCTGATCTTGCTTTTGCAGTCGCGAGCCCGGCGGGGGCTGCTTCCGGCCGCCCCGACCGGGAAATTCCCGCCGTTGCCATGGCACCCGGCACTTGTTGCGGGGGGCGGCCTCCCGCGGCACTCGGCTGGGGTGCGCCGCGTCCCCTCCCGCAAAGCGGGGAGAGGGGACCTCGCGGCTGTCTGGCCCCTCGCCACCCGCCCAGCCAGGCCTTCCTTTGGTTCCTGAAAAAAACAGGGGCCCGGATCATGAGCAGAGTTAGAAAATTCACGCAAGGGGTAGCTTTTAACAGGACTTTTTGTTTCAGATTTCAGATACTCAGACTCCACCTTTACTTTCACCTACGTTGGCGGCCCCAAAAGGTATTTCTGTGTATACAGCTGCTTCATTTCCTGTTCACACGCTTGTGTTTCCTTTGTTCTTAGCTTGTTCCGCCTTTGAGTATTTTTTGTTGTTATTGTTGTTCTTCAGCCACGTCCCACGTCCCTCGGTTTTAAATAGCGGAGGGGAAATAAGATCGGTTCAGGTGTTTGTAAGACCACGCCACAGGCAATGAGCAGAACTCTTACACTCTCGATGTGAAAGTGTTCGACCACAGTAGTACTGTGGCTGTTGAGGCGTTTTGGGGTTGATATAGTCAAGTGGGTGCAAAGCTGGAATACTCGGTATGAAGTGAAATGCATAAGGAGATAAGATGTCACAAAATAGTTTGATTTCAAGTAATGATCTTTGTGGGCAGTTGGGGCTGCAAGTTTCTGTGTTTTCTGAAGGTCGACATGTAAACATACAGTTTGCCAGTTTTCCATATATTTTTTTTAAGAAATGGTATTTTGGTAGTCACATTTAGTTGTAGGAAAGAATTTGGAGAGGTATATGTAGCTAGAGTGTATAGCCCTTCTCTTTTGGGGGAAAAATGAGATGCATATTTTAATATTAAATTTGTAACAGTTTGGAAGAAGCCCAAACCCGATTTTGTATTTAGGAAGCTGAATTAAAATGAAAGGTAATCATTAAAATATGCTTGCTGCCTTTAAGTATGAAGTTAGAATTTTCTCCTTTAAGCCTTTGGGGACACAGTGGTTTAAAAGAGCAGTGGCCACATAAGAGGACTGTCAGAGATTGAGCCTCAGAGGACTCCGGTGACCTTCCGCGCTGTTAGGACTTGACATCTAATATTTGCTCACATTCCAAAATATGTCTTAGCTATTGGCAACGTTTAAGAACACATAAATTGCAAAAGAAGCTTTTTTCTGTAAATACGTTTTTAAAAAGCTGGGAATTAATGTGAACCTTTAAAACAGGCAGGATTTGTGTTGCATTCTACTTTTCCTCAAAGAAGCTTTAATTATAAATGGTATCAGGTTATTTTTGTATGTATGTAAAAACTCCTAAACCCCAGGGTTGTTTTATTGATTTGATGATTGAAAATACAACAGTAAATCACTGTACTTACTTACCTTAGTATGTAGTTTATTGGGAGAGAATAAATTACAGTATATCTTCATTTCCTGTTGTACTACTGTACTATTGTCTTTGTAATTAGGAATACAAAAATAATTAAATTAGAGGAGAATCAACTAAATTAATGCTGCTTCTCCGTATAATATCCTCTTGGATAATTTTAACAGTTGAAAAATATGCTACTCCTGAAGTGGCCCATTGAAAATATTCCTCACGCAATCAGGTAGATATCTGCTCTGATTGTTTCACAGTTGTTGCTGTTCATCTGGTGAGAAGTGTGGGGTCATGGAAAGCCCTGTGTGGGCTTTTCAACTAACCTGCTTTCTGATTTAGATAAAATACTTGAGTTCTTTAGGCCTCAGTTTACTTACATGCGCAAAGAAGGGGTTGAACCATATGCCTAAACTGTAAAGTCTGTTAGGTTCTGCGCTAAGATTCTTTATCAGCAAATTATTGAAGCAGTAGTAATATAGCAAGACATGGAGAAGGTCAGAGACCTCCAGGAGCAAGACCTGGGGGTTGGAATGAAAAATTAACTAATTAAGGTAACATCAGTTTTCACTGTAAGAACAAGTATGAGGAAGTACCATGGCTGCTCTTAAAGAGATGCTTCCTTTTCTATGTAATCCTGTTGAGGGATAGTATTTTCTTTTGTTCCTGGTTTAAATTCTTAGAACTTGGCTATCTAATGTGGAACAGTCTGTAAAAGGGGAAAGACAACTGGTACAACTGCTAGCATGATTGCTTTGTCTTCTCAAAAGTCTGTTTCCAGTACAATATATAAAAGGTTTTGTAGTAAAAGGGTCGCTATGAGTCAGAATCGACTCGACGGCAGTGGGTTTTTTTTTTTTTTTTTAGTAAAGATTGGTAATCCATTTGTGGTTTGTAGCTTGTGGTAGTGAAAACATTTTCCTCAAAAAACAAAAACATATATGTGTATGTGTTGTTTTCGTTACCTACATTGGAGTCTGGTATTTATTACCCATTTGCCATTCGGAAATGTCAGACATTTAAAATTAAAATAATCCTCCTCTGTTTTGATTTAATGTTCCTACCAATTTATAATGTTCAATTAATAGTGTCATTGCAGGTAAACTAGACTTACTTTACCATATGAAGAAGGTGAGAGTCCTGTGGAGAGATAATACATGATTATCTTTAAATGTATTTAACTGCCATTTCATCTAAACCATTGAGAACTTATTTTAAGAATAATTTTCAGTTCAAGTTGTAGATAAAAATATATCATTTCCTGTCTGACACTTTTCAAGAGTGAATTATACTTTGTTCTAAACACAAAGGTTGTTCTTATAAGCTGCTATTAAAAACATAATCAGAACCTTTTTTTTTTTTTGTATGTACGTTTCTTTTATTTCTGTGGATGAGAGGAAATACCAAGAGTGTTTTGCCAGCGCTGGCCAGTGGCCTAGTAAATTGATCTCTTATTTGGAGGTCCTCTAAGGGACAAAGTGCTTGCTAAAACCCGTTTTCGTCCAGTTGATTCCGACTCATAGTGTCCCTATAGGACAGAGTAGAACTGACCCACAGAGTTTCCAAGGAGCGCCTGGTGGATTCAAACTGCTGACCTTTTGGTTGGCAGCCATAGCACTTAACCGCTACACCACCACAGTTTCCAAGTGCTTGCTAGTGTCTGCTATTCTGTCTTGATGGACTTCAGGTGAGGAATGAGGGGAAAGAGATGGCCAACTGGAAGACCCATAACCCCATTTTCCCTAATGGGCAAGCTCATGGACTTATTATTTTTGCATGTGCAAACAGGCTCAGAGTTTAAGACTCATGCTCAAATTCACCCAGTTAAGTGATAGACTTACCCGGTAAACCTTGTTCTTGCAGATTGCTGGGACCTGTGCTTTCTCTACATCTGTATTACCAACCTTTCTGAGCAGGCAGATACTTTTTAACATCATAAATTATGCAGATACTTACTTGAGAGTTGTAGTTTCAGTGTCTGTTGATGAGACATACTTAATGAAAAAGAACAACTGTGAATTCCTTAATTACGAATTTGATTATTAATAGCACCTACATATGTTTGAAAAATTATGGCTTTTTTTTTTTTTAATATGGCAAGAGTAATTCTGTCTATCTATGATGCTTTGGAAACCCTGGTGGCATAGTGTTAAGAGCTTTGGCTGCTAAACAAAAGGTTGGCAGTTCCAATCTACCAGGAACTCCTTGGAAACTCTACCTACGGGACAGTTCTACTCTGTCCTGTAGAATCGCTATGAGTCGAAATTGACTCAGACAGCAACAGGTTTGGTTTTGGTTTTATGATGCTTAAAATACCCCTGGTCTGTTTGGGATAACTGCACAACCATCAGTGGTTCAGGGCCTACCACAGGCTCCTACCCTTTGCTGCCTCCCAATTTTAGGGGTGTACCAAGAGCTATAAACCAGAGGCCTTAATTGTACACAACTTGTAAGATTATGCAAAAGCTATTTCTTCCATAAACTGTGTCATTTTTGTCATCTCCTGTCTCTTTTTTCCTTTATTTATTTCTCTACCACTGAGTTTACTGACTCGTTAAAATCAGAAAGATTCTGGATTTGGGTTCTTTATCTCACTTGGAATCAGATGTAGAGTTAGGGATAAAGTAAGTGTGAAGACTACTGGGCTGTTGAGGGGGGATAGGAAAGCAAGTTGAGTCCCTGGGGCCAGTGGTTAACAAAGATAAGGAAAGTGTAAGGAGAACCCAGTAGGCCTGGTAACAGACCATTCTGGGATTCCCTTATTGCAAGCTTGAAACAAGGAAAGTATTGTGAAGATACAACCCTGAGGGTTTAAAAATACATAAATAAAAATTGTTTATTATAAAAAAAATTAGAGAAATAAGCAAAACCAAAACCAAACCTCTATCTTCTATTAACATATTAGAATATTCTTTTAGAATTTCTACTTCTATATGCATATAAGATATATGTATTTCATAGATTTGTTTTTCCAAAGATTCTATTATGCTGTTTGAGACTTCGCTTTTTTTCACTCAAGGACATAACATTAACATCTTTCATACAGAAATGATGTGAGAATAAAGAAAAATGTTTACTAAATTGAGTGCAACTGCGTGATTTCTTGTTTAATCTTTGGCAGAATGGTGAGTCGCATGCACCTGTTGTTGTTAAGCGCTGTCGAGCCCGTTCCAACTCATAGTGACCCTGTGTACGACAGAACGAAACACTGCCCGGTCCTGTGCCAGCTTCACAGTTGTTGCTATGTTTGAGCTCATTGTTGCAGCCACTGTGTTAATGCAGACACTGACTCATCTGTCAGTTTGCTGTACTGTGGTGGCTTTTGTGTTGCTGTGATGCTGGAAGATATGCCCCCAGTATTCAGATACCAGCAGGGTCACCCCATGGTGGACAGGTTTGAGCGGAGCTTCCAGATTCAGACAGACTAGGAAGGAGGACCTGGTGAGCTACTTCTGGAAAAAAAAAAAAAAATTGGCCAGTGAATACCTTATGAATAGCAGTGGAACATTGCCTGCGTATGTAAAGTTCTTATTGTATGAATAGACACTCTTCTGTATAGTCATGGGTAGATGGGAATCTTTTGAAATATGACCCCTTGTTTTAGGGGTTTCTGTCCAAATGTTTCAAAGCATAAAGTGTACAGCTCATAACAGCACTCCAAGGGCACCGTGCTACCTCCTTATTCTCCTGAGCCTTCGCATTTGCTGCCTGGAACACCTGTCTTTATCCTACCTTCCTACATGTCTCCCCACTTCAAAGTTAATCAGCCCTTATCGTTGTGATCTTTGCTAAGCCAAATTCTCCTCTGAGAAGCCTTCCCTGGCATTCTGTTTTCTGGTATGATTCTACTATGTGTTTCTAAACCTGTCACACTGTATTGTCATTGGTGGTTTGTTTACTGGACTGTCTATTTGATTTTGAGCCTCTTGGAAACAGAGACTCTGCCCTATTCATTGTGGATTCTTCAGTCCCTAGCACACTGCCTGTTGTTGGTTGCCATCGAGTCAGTTCTGACTCATAGTGACCCCATGTGACAGAGTAGAACTGCCCTGTAGGATTTCCTTGAAGGAAACAGAAGCAGGTTGCCAAGTCTTTCTTCCAAAGTCACTGGGTGAGTTCGAGCCGTCAACCTTTCAGTTAGCAGCTGAGTGCTTAACAGTTGCACCACCAGCACTCCTAGTACTGCCTAATACAATATAATTCCTCAATAAATATATGTTGAATGAATTACTGAATGAATGGTTAAAGATCTTCTCGCAATTTCCTAACCAAACGACCACGTATTGAGATACTCAAACACTTCAAAGAGCCCCTGATGTGGTGATGTCACTTCCAATGAAAGTTTATATTAATCCAGGATGACAAATTGTCTAGCAAAATTATAGCCCTGTTCACTGGATCACACGCTCAAGTGCTTTCAGGGGAGCGAGATAATACAGTTGTTTAGGATTATAGGGAGCTATGGGGACTGTTTTATTGACTATACAAAGACATTCTACTGTGTGAATCATTACAGATCATGGATAACATTACAAAGAATGGGAATTCCAGAACAATTAATTGCGTGCATGAGGAACCTGTACACAGATCAGGAGGCAGTGTTCGGACAGAACAAGGGAATATTGCGTGGTTTAAAGTCAGGAAAAGTGTGCGTTAGGGTTGTATCACTTCACCATACCTATTCAGTCTGTGGAAACCCTGGTGGCATAGTGGTTAAGAGCTACAGCTGCTAACTGAAAGGTCGGCAGATTGAATCCCCCAGATGCCCCTTGGAAACCCTATGGGGCAGTTCTACTCTGTCCTTTAGGGTCACTGTGAGTTGGAATAGACTCGATGGCAATAGTTTTTTTTTGGTTTATTCAATCTGTATGACCAAAATAATGAGAAGCTGGACTATATGAAGAAGACCGGGGTATCAGGATTGGAGGAAGACTCATTAACAACCTGCATTATGCAGATGATACAAACTTGCTTGCCAGAAGTGAAGAGGACTTGAAGCACTTACTGATGAAGATCAAAGACCCAGCCTTCAGTATGGATTGCACCTCAACATAAAACAAAAATCCTCACAACTAAACCAATAAGCAACATCATGATAAATGGAGAAAAGATTGAAGTAGTCAAGGATTTCATTTTACTTGGATCCACAATAAACAACCATGGAAGCAGCAGTGAAGAAATCAAAAGACACATTGCATTGGGTAAATCTGCTGCAAAGGACCTCTTTAAAGTGTTAAAAAGCAAAGATGTCACCTTGAAGACTAAGGTACGTCTGACCCAAGCCATGATATTTTCAGTCACGTCATATCCATGTGAAAGCTGGACAGTGAATAAGGAAGACTAGAAGAATTGATGCCTTTGAATTGTGGTGTTGGAGAAGAATATTGGATGTACTGCCAAAAGAAGGAACAAATCTGTCTTAGAAGTACAATCAGAATGCTCCTTAGAAGCAAGAACGGCGAGACTGCTTCTTAATGTAATTTGGACATGTTGTCAGAAGGATCAGTACCTGGAGAAACACATCATGCTTAATAAAGTATGGGGTCAGTGAAAAGAGGAAGACCCTCAACAAGATGGATTGACACAGTGGCTGCAACAATGGGCTCAAGCATAACAATGATTGTGAGCATGGTGCAGGACCAGGTATTGTTTCGTTCTGTGGCATATAGGGCTGCTGTGAGTCGGAACTGACTCGATGGCACCTAACAACAACAACATGAGGACTGTGGCAAATTGCAGAGTTAGGACTCGAAAAGTATTTAATTCACTTTAAAAAAATCACGAGCACTCTGGTGATCAGACTTGCTGGGGACCCAATTCCACCTGAGCTCCAGTGTGTAATTTGCTAACTCATGGGATGCCATGGATAGAGACAATCTACCTGATTGCCAAAGTGCGTTTTCTTTTGTTTCAAAAATGAGAAGTGTATGCCTGTGTATATTGGAGGAGGTGGGTTGGAGGAGTAGAGAAGTAATCCCATCATCTTAAAAAGATTAATTACTTTTTATCATGAAAGAAATACACACTCATTTTAGAAATCTTGGAAATATGCAGTTATTTTGAAACCATCAAGTGCTCCTTACAGTGTCAAGGAGAAAAGTGATCATTTTTTTGCATCGAAGATTAGTATATTCCTTTTGGCAGTGGTGACTTGATCAGCATAATTACACATTACATCAATTATTATCCAAAATACTGATTTTTTTTTAATTAAATCAGTCCACATTTACATTGTTAATAATTAGGTATGGTATTCTGATTGCTGAAAGAGGTACTAAAGAAGAGATGTTCTTAGAATGCAGCTGAGTCCCCTTGCATAACTCAAACGTAAAAAATTCAGATTCATAGAAATTGAGGTGTTTGCTGTAACACTATGCATGTTTTAAAATAAATCATTTTATTCTACAAAGTCAGGCACTAAAAACAACAGGGCTTGTGGGAAAAGAAGAATTGGGAGAAAATACTGTTTTTTTTTTTTCTTTTTCTTTAAAGTGTGTTCCTTGGGGCCCTTGGAACCTACCTTAATCCCAGGTGGCAGGGGGCGGGGGTGTGAAGGAAACTGAAGAGGTGAATAATCTGGGCTTTGACATCCCCTTTTTAAATAAAAGCTGCACTTGCTCTTCTCTGTTCTGTATAAAAATTTCTTTGAAAAAGCTTTCATTGTTAAATGAGTTTTAAAACCACTGAACTAAAATTACCACAGTTTTACGCAGGTATAACTTTATTGAAGCTTATATATTAAAGCATATATTGAAACTCCATTGATTTCATGGATTAAGCTAATACTACTAATGACATATATTGAGCCGGTAACAGTCTCTGTGCTTTATTCTTCACAACAAAGACAAAATTGGTATTTTGTCTGCTGTTTTACATTTTACAGTTAAAGAAACTGAGGCTTGGGTAATTTACATGATTTAGAGCTAGGGAGAGGCAGTCCAGGGATATATTTCAGTGTAAGGTAATGTTTATGTAAGGTTTAAGGGGCATTGGTTGAACTGGCATGACTAGAATAGTTGGAAATGTTTGGGGTGGAGAGGAATTGCTAATGGGATGTCTGCCAGGGACAGTACTGAAAATACACTGGTTTTCAAGAGAAGTGCCTGAGCCCAGTGCTGAGCATAATAAATCGGAAAATTATGTACATTGGCTGTGGAATCTTTATGCAAATATTGGGCCAATTCATTTACATTCCTCATCATTTCTCTGTGCAGCATTTAAAAAGATCGTATAAATGGAATTTCATCAATCTCAAAAATATTTTATAATTCTCTGCACAGATTTGCTTTTGTGTAGATTGGGCAGTAGTAGATAAATCTTTGCCTTAAGGTAGCTGCCACTGACTTAGTCTGGAATGTTGGTCAAGCGTTGATGTGTAATCTTCCCTTTTTCACTCCCTGCATTTCTTTTTTCTTCCATGTACCCCGGGAAAGACTAATAAGAACTGTGTTTTTTGTTAGTAAGGCTTGTCTTCCCACTTTCATTGTGACATAGTCAAGGTTTTCTGTTCAGTGATATTTGAATGCTGGACACTTCCAGCTCAGTGTTTACAATCCAATACATCAGCACAACCCATAGTTTCCTCTTTAAAAGAACCATCTCTTCCCAGCCGTTCCTTGTTTTACTATCACATTACTGGAGCCAGGCACCAGGGTCAGAGTCTCAGATTTCACGTGACCAGCCTTCCTCTTCACCTCTCCCGAAGCTCTCCTGATCTTTTCTTTGAAATCAGTGTTGACATTATCATCCCTCCCTGTGTCAACACTGGTTACCTTGACGTTACTAAAACCCAGAGTGTTTCCAAATTCTTGATTAACAGCTCTTACCCATCAAGTCCATTTCTACCTGTATTCTTTAAGCATGAATATAATCATCATCATTTATCTGTCCAGAAGCCTTTAAACGTGGCACTTGTTTTCTCCATGCCAACCTTTAACTTCTGCTCTTGACTTTCAAGAGCCACCTTTCTATTCATATGTATTTACCAGGCTTCCAGACATCAGTTTATACTGTTTCCCAGCCAGGTTCGCTTCCATGCCATTCCAATACTCGGTGAATTCCTGCCTTTTTCCTTCAGCACAAGGAATATCTTCCTTTCTATCTTTGGTCT
This sequence comes from Elephas maximus indicus, assembly GCF_024166365.1. Classification (NCBI taxonomy): domain Eukaryota; kingdom Metazoa; phylum Chordata; class Mammalia; order Proboscidea; family Elephantidae; genus Elephas; species Elephas maximus. The sequence goes on from NC_064820.1 coordinate 53,168,817, forward strand.
AAGTAAATCTCTTTAAACTTTCAGGGATCACTTTAAAACATCTCCATGAACAGTTCTCAGAATGGTCCAGTACTCACTGCGCTCCCTCTCCCTGCTTAACAGCAGTTTGTATTAATTTAGTGCATTAAGTGTACACAGCTGTTCCAGGTTTATTACTTGATAACATCTGTTTCATAATACAATTGGTTTGGATATCAAGATCATGGTTTTTATTATGGCAGAGACCAGTTAATTTTATCTTTTCCTTGACCACAGTGCTGTTGCCTTATTTGACTCTTCAGTTCTTAAAACTGTATGAAGTATGTGTGCTCAGGAGGACAGAGTGAGAACATGAGTGGAACAAAGTAATCACGAGAGGTCAGAGTGAAATCTGAGGAGGAAAGGATAGGAATAGAAAAAGATGATCTTCAGTCCATTACAGAATAACAACAACAATAAAAGTCTTGAGCATAGTTTATACATCAGTGATATTCCAATTCGTGACTGATGCCTTGTCAGTATTAAATGGAGGATCACAAGTCATTCAATGTTAAATTTACGAGGGAGACATTCTCTAAAACCTTTGTGTAGATCCATCACCATAACTGCAGACACACAAGAAATTAGCAGAAAGCCTGCTAGCTGACTTCCTCCAGAGTGATTTCTTTTCTGAACATTTTGTAACTTAGACTGCAAAGACCTTACTAATGATCTGACTAGTGTTTTTATGAGTTGTCCATCAAATCTGTAGTTATTTGTATTTCCATCATGGTTATTTTGTTTAAAAACAAACACATGGTGTTATTATTACAGAATCACTTATAGAATATTATATTTGAAGAATAGAATGGAGGCAGAGCCTTATATAACTACCTTTGTTAGGCTTTGACATCTTGCTGGGAAAAAAATACAAGCAGGAATGGGAAACAACAAAATACTGTTAAGCATAAAAAAAAAAAACAGGTTTTGACATCTTGCTAGGAAAAAAATACAAGCAGGAATGGGAAACAACAAAATACTGTTAAGCATAGAGTTGTGTAAAAGACTTGTTATAAATCAAGTTAAAAAAATAGTCATGCAAAAATAAATGAATATTTCATTTAGTAACTAGGAGAGTGCCTGTTGTTGTTGTAGGGTGCCTAGAATATAGTGAATACCTTCTAACATTTCTTAAGCGACAGAGTAACATTTCTCTTATGTTATGTGATAGCATTTCCCAAACTATTTAATTAGATGTTGGGTCTGTGGCCAAATATGTTTGGGAAATGCTTAAACAGTATTAGACAGTTTCAATGGTTGGTTTTTCAAAGCCTTTTATATATTGGTGTTCATTATGCATTTCCAAGAGGTGAATGAAGTATTCAGAATCTTTCAGGCTTATTTAATTACAGATCTGGACTATCTCAAGAGAGTTGTTTTGTGGAAAACACTTTGGCACACTTGCCAAAGTCTTATTCATTAAAAATAGTTTTTGGGTAAACAGCAGTATAATAGAAATGGAAATTATTGATTCACATGGAGCCCTGAAGAATTTATTTTCAGCAATTTTTATAAAAGTTGCTTTTTTTTTTTTTCCATGCCACTGAGTTTTCTACACGAGAGGGAACATTTTCTTCTGGCCCTCTCACCCTTTCTCCGTTGTGTGGAATCCCTTTATGATGAAGACTTTCAACTATTCTTATTCATCAAAGCCCTGAAGTTAGCAGAGCCCTCTTTGGTACATGAGTAGAAGTTAGTCTTACAAGGAAGTGTGTGAGAGATAGATAATGATGCTGTGTAGCAGAAGTACCCACTATGTCCTCTTAAATTCTGTCACTTTGATTGCAGTAAAGCCACTTAGTGAGTAAGCTTTGATGGAGTACACTTCTGAGCTCATGGTGAGGGAAATCTGGAATTTATCTAAGTTTCATTTATTCGATAAATTACATTAAAAAAATCAATGAGGATATCTATTTTATAAAACCATTACCCCCTGAGAAATTTAGTGAAAGATTTCTCAAAATTTTTCAAGATCAGCCAAGAAACAAACTCACTTTTCCTAGGCAGAATCAGTCATTAAACTGTAAGAAGCTACATGTTGCTTTTGGTAAGACATGAGTGGAGAATGAAGCCTGTGCTATCAAGTGCACTCATGTGGACACAGGACACATTCAAACTCATGTTTAAAATGATTGGCCTTAACGGTAGACATATTCTTATATGAATATTCTAGAGTTTGTGAGGCAGTGAAACCAGCGGAATCTCACACTTAGCCAGGAATCTAGTAAATTCTGGGTTTACTTACTTGGGAAGTTAGTGGGCACAATTGTAACTGGGTAATTTCCTTATTGTAACAATGCATTTGTCAGTCTGTATGAATCCGTGTTATTGATCTTCTTAAGAACAGAGTCTTAGATATTGACGTGTGGGGTATCTAAGTAGAATGCTAAAATCAGCTTCTTGGATAAAAGCTGATGCAGTCATCATTTCTCATTAAAATGCACCACGGCTAGATAGGCTGCAAAAAAAAAAAAAGGCTCTCCAGCTGAAAAGCAGTCATTACTTTATTAACACCGCAGAATTTGAAATGATCTCTCTAGTGAACCAATTCATTTTAGCAACTAAGAAAAAAGTTTGACTAGTTCACTGCGAGCCAATTTTTTTTTTTTTTTCCCTTGGTCCTTTCTGGGTTTCAGTACGTTTCAGTCAGGTGATTCCAATGAGAATTGCAAGTGCTTGGCTGGATTTGGCTCCGAAATAATGATAGTTGGGCCGAGAAAAGTTTTAAACTCAATTTTTTAAAGCCACAGTCATTTGATTTAAAATGAGCCTCTGATGTTGACTTCCTATGTCATCGATTTAAAATTTCCAGTATTCTCAAATCTTGGTGTCCAATATAGAATCCTTTCCAACTGTAAGTAATTAGCAGGGAAAAATTTAATTAGGGCAGTAGTTTCACAAAAGGTTTTCAAAATAGAAATATTGACATTTGCAGCTTTTGAAGTGCATTCTGGGAAATGTTACATTTGAACTGAACCTTTTAAATCCAAAGATAGAATCTTGCCAAGACTTCTAGATAAAGAATATAAGAATTCTGATCTACAAAAATACTGTTTTTTTTTTTTTTTGCATTGCACAGGCATATAATCAAGAAATATAAAATTAGATAATTATTTCTACTAAGTAAAGAAGTGCCTTAGCACAAAATTAAAAAAAAAAAAATGATACATGGATAACCTGTGGTATGGTCTGTTTCAGCATGTAACTAATTACATGGAGGTAGATCACAATTTTATATTAATAAAAATCTATCAATTTTCAAATATATTATGAAACTGTATTAAGAAACAAGTTATAAGTATTCAAAGAAATATTAATAACATTACAAAATTCATGTGATTAATAATTTTATCATCACCATAAACATAAAGTATTTGATAATGCTGGCTGCCCTTCCCAAATAAAACCAATTAGAAGAATTGAATTACTTTAGAAATGTTTATTTTTGTGGAAGGTGGTAGGTAGGCAAGGAGTCCTGGTGTCACAGTGGTTAAGCATGCAGCTGCTAACTAAAAGATTGGTGGTTTCAACCCATCAGCTGCCCTGCTGGAGAAAGATGTGGCAGCCTGCTTTTGTAAAGATTACAGTCTTGGAAACCCTGTAGGGTAGTTCTGCTCCATCCTATGGGGCCGCTGTGAGTTGAAATCAACTTGATGGCTATGAGTTTGGTTTTTTTTTTTGGCTTTGGCTTTGGCAGGTAGGCAAGGGACAGTGTATGTTTTTAAAAATTTCCTCAGTGATTCTGATACCACATTCCAGCTTTTAGAACACAGATATACCTAAAAATGTTAATGAATTAGGTTGGACTGAGTTTAAAGATTATAGTCTAGATATTTTTAGAGTTTATGAAATTACATTATATGTTTTCCAAAAGAAATGTTGCAAATGTTAGTTAAGTTATATGGTTATTTAAAAAATTCTTTATAACTCACAACATTATAGTATGATGCAGCAGAAAACAGATGGGAATTTTTTCTAACTAGCCAGTCAAATTACTTAACCTTTCTTAGTCTCAGTTTTATCTTCTGTGAAATGGCAGCAATAACTTTGCAGGGTGTCGGGATTGCCATGGATAATATGCCAGACAAGGGAGTCCCCAAGACCACCCTCAGGCTCGATGGTTCACTAGAAGGATTCACAGGACTCGCAAGAAGCTGTTATACTCATGGTTATGGTTATTACAGCTAAAGGGTACAGACTAAAATCAGCAAAGGGAAAAGGCACACGGGGCAAGGCCCAGGAGAAACCAGGCGCTGGCCTCCAGATGTCCTCTCCCAGTGGAGCCAAAGGGACATGCATAATTCTTCCAGCAACAGTGTGTGACAACACTTGCAAAATACTGCCAAGGAAACCTCCCCCAGGTCTTGATGTCCAGGTTTTTTTTGGAGTCAGTTATGTAGGTCTGCAGTGCCTATGTGACTGACCTCAGCTACTCACACTCCAGCTTCCCAGAGCAAAAACAGGCGTTCACCATAAATCACATTTGTTAGCGTAAATTGTCTGATCAAACTGACACTGTGTGGCCCAGGGCCTCAGATACACAAATACGTTTTTATTAGGCAGAGTATTCTAGAGGCTCAGAGCTTATTTTCCAGGAGCTGGCCACGGGCCAGTCCTGAAAACAGACCTTTCTTGGGAACGTGCAGGGTTTGGGCAACTAAGGCCTGCTCAGTGAACCCTTTCTGCACGTACACAGCGTCCATCACAGGCTCTGACAGAGAAGGGCAGTGCCTGTCATCATTCACACCACTGGCCAGCTTCTAGACCCTGGGGACTCTGGAACACATGAGCAAGGAGGATAAGGAAAAAAAAAAAAAAATCTCTTTTATAGTCTCAAAAAAAAAAAAAACCCACCCTAACTGGTTTGGAAATGTGGAATTTTCTGGATTAAAAATGGCATTGATTTGTAAGATGCATTTTATTAAATAACAGCTTTTGATAGAAAATTACATCAAATGTACACATAAGTTAAAAAAGTTATTTAAAGATTAGAATGGATGCTATTATTTTTTCCAGTGTCACAAATTCCAAGCCTATACCTTTGTCATTTTTAGAGCCTAAAGACTTTATACCATTCTTGGCCATTGTTGGATCATCACGGTGTTCTGGTGGCATTGTGTCCCCTCCCCACTATGTGTTCCATGTTCTCCATATTCACCTGTAACCTCTTTAAAATAGACAGCATTTTTTTTAATTTGAAGAATTCTAGGTTTTTGTCCATGCAAATGCTAAGTTTTTGTCTAGTTTTTGTATTTCTTACTTGCTTAAACTTATATTCTTTCCCTTTCTGTAACTGAATTATGTATCATTGAAAAGTGAGTAGTTTCTCTGAAAGTCAGCTGCAATCCGTCACAGGAACTTCAAAGGAGCACTTCTCTTGATAAGCCCCTCGTGTTACACCAGCCTCCCCTCTAACTGAAAAGCCTGGCATACATTCTGGTAGATTTGAAATTTTTACTGGCTTTTCTTGCATTGTCTGACACGTAACAGTCCTCTCCACAGGGGGAAGATCTTTTTACTTCAGGGCTGCATCAACAGACACATGGTGCTTCCAATGACGTGACTCAGGGGTGACAGTCAGATGAAGTGAAATAGTCTGTTTAGGGCTAAGTTCTCACTTTTGTCAACAGTGGCAGATAAACCTCACAACTTCCTCCTGCACGGTGGTTAGAAAGTTCCTTTTGACATATTTTAGACACATAAGTAAAGAACTGTTATAATCAAGAAAATTCACTTAACAAACGCTTACTGAGCACCTCATGTGGGCTAGGTAAAGAAAAAAGAAATGACACTGAATTCCTGATTCCAAATTGCCCACACGTTTTTGTCTCGAGCAAATTTCTCACTCCCTGTAAAGGATATCTGGAAGCTGTTGGAAGGAAATGATGGCTAGGACTGACTTTATACTTACTGATAGCCTTGACCACCTTAATTTTAATATTTTTATTTCAAGTATCTGATAATTTAGAGTCCTTTTAAGTAGCATAATAAAAGAGAAAGGTGCTCAGGTTTTGTGAGAGAGGGTATTGTGGAACCGGATGTTGTCATTACACTTGCAGCCTCTGCCTTCTTCGTCAGCCTAGGACTAAACCACCAACCACTGCCGTCCAGTCGATTCTGACTCATAGTGACCCTATAGGACAGAGTAGAACTGCCCCATAGAGTTTCCAAGCAGCCTAGGACAAAAAAAGGACAGTGCCCTTAAATTACTCTTGTTTTTTTACACTGCTCCCTCCCTTCTACTTCTGATATCCTGTGGGTTCTCTACAAGCTTCTGTTTTTTTGTTTGTTTTTCACAATGAGTTTCCTGGTTTTCTTAGGAGGTGCTGTGATAGGCAAGGCGCTATGACAGGCAAGCCGGGGAAACAGAAAGGATGAATGAGTGTAGAGGCTGTTTGTAAATTACAAAACCGGCTGTATTCTTAATGCGCCTCTGCTCTCTCTGTGTCTGTCTGTCTCTCTCTCTGTATTTACAATATATAAAATATATGCACACATATAGCTCTACAAGTTTTATACAGCAAATATTATCATAGCTAAAGCCTCAGGAAATCTGTTTGTAAGGAAATATGAATTGATTTTTTTCCCCTAAAGCTTGCTTAAGTGTGTTGATGCCATGTACCTAGTAAAGACAAAAACATTATCATTTCATAAAGTATGTTTTATTTTCATATGCTTCAGATATGCCAGTAACTAAAGCTCACCATTTTTTAAAAAATTTTTATTGTGCTTTAAGTGAAAGTTTACAAATCAAGTCAGTCTCTCATACAAAAATTTATATACACCTTGGTATATACTCCTAGTTGCTCTGCCCCTAATGAGACACCACACTCCTTCCCTCCACTCTATTTTCGTGTCCATTCGATCAATTTCTGACCCCCTCTGCCCTCTCCTCTCCCCTCCAGACAGGAGATGCCCACATAGTCTCATGTATCTACTTGATCCTAGAAGTTCACTCTTCACCAGTATCATTTTCTATTCCATAGTCCAGTCCAATCCTTGTCTGAAGAGTTGGCTTTGGGAATGGTTCCTGTCTTGGGCTAACAGAAGGTCTGGGGACCAAGACCACCGGGGTCCTTCTAGTCTCAGTCAGATCATTAAGTCTGGTCTTTTCATGAGAATTTGGGGTCTGCATCCTACTGCTCTCTTACTCCCTCAGGGGCTCTCTGTTGTGTTCCCTGTCAGGGCAGTCATCGGTTGTAGCTGGGCACCATCTAGTTCTTCTGGTCTCAGGTTAATGTTGCCTCTGGTTTATTTGGCCCTTTCTGTCTCTTGGGCTCATAATTACCTTGTGTCTTCAGTGTTCTTCATTTTCCTTTGCTCCAGGTGGGTTGAGACCAATTGGTGCATCTTAGATGGCCGCTTGCTAGCTTTTAAGACCTCAGACGCCACTCTCCAAAGTGGAATGCAGAATGTTTTCTTAATAGATTTTATTATGCCAGTTGACTTAGATGTCCCCTGAAACCATGGTCCCCAAACCTCTGCCCCTGCTGCGCTGGCCTTTGAAACGTTCAGTTTATTCAGGAAAACTTCTTTGCTTTTGGTTTAGTCCAGTTGTGCTGACTTCTCTTGTATTGTGTGTTGTCTTTCCCTTTACCCAAAATAGTTCTTATCTACTATCTAATTAGTGAAAACCTGTCTCCCTCCCTCCCTCCCTCCCTGCCTCCCTCCCTCCCTCCCTCCCCACTTTCGTAGCCATTAAAGAATATTTTCTTCTCTGATTAAACTATTTCTTGAGTTCTTATAATAGTGGTCTCATACAATATTTGACCTTTTGCAGCTGACTAATTTCACTCAGCATAATGCCTTCCAGATTCCTCCATGTTATGAAATGTTTCACGGATTCGTCATTGTTCTTTATCAATGTGTAGTATTCCGTTGTTTGAATATACCGTAATTTATTTATCCATTCATCCATCGATGGGCACCTTGGTTGCTTCCATCTTTTTGCTGTTGTAAACAGTGCTGCAGTGAACATGGGTGTGCGTATATCTGTTCGTGTAAAGGCTCTTATTTCCCTAGGGTGTATTCTAAGGAGTGGGATACCTGTAGCAGCAAGTTTACGTGATTGATTATTCTTATAATAGCTGTGAATTGTATAAGAGCTTCATATTTAACTTTTAATATTTAATTTAAACTAGTTTTGAAGCATTTGATCTAAAATAAAATTAAAATTCTTTCGTCAGTGTTGTAGAGGAGACTCACGAATCAGAACCACCCCATGTTTTTTTAAGCAAGCATCTGTGAGTTGAAGGATTAAGTAAAGAGCATGCCATATAAATGTGATCATAAAGGAGAAATTATTGCCTGTGGCTACTACTGTGACCTGGTTAAGGAACACTCTAAAATTTAATCCCACTTTCTGCCCCCAGTCTCCCCACCCCCTGTTCTAATTTTTTTAATTTGTTATTTATAATATGATGTGAATGGAATCCAAATAACCACGGTCTTAGGAATATGTCTAAAATGACAAGGACTTTGTTTGAGGACCAGAAGGAATGTAAGGATATGGCCTGTGACACATTTTTTTGATATTTAAAACCTTTTTGATTGTTGTGTTTCTCTTCTGTGCTTAACTTTATAGTTACTATTTCGCATCTTCTTAGAATTTGGGCTATAGAGCATTATAAATGTTGTTTAAAGTACCATTTTTTCACATTGGCAGGTGGCAACGTATAGATGTTGCCCCAGGGTGGTGCAAAAGATGGTTAAGGGCTTGACTGCTAGCTGAAAGGTTGGTGGTTCAAACCCACCCAAAGGAGCCTTGGAAGACAAGCCTGGCGATCTACTTCCAAAAGGTCACAGCCTTCAAAACCCCGTGGAGCAGTTAGACTCTGCACACATGGGGCAGCCATGAGTTGGAATTGACTCAATGGCTACTGACTATCTACCAAATCTGTAGCCTTCAAGTTGATTCCAACTCGTAGCGACCCTCCCTATAGGACAGGGTAGAAGTGGCCGATACGGTTCCCAAGGAGCCGCTGGCTGGTGGATTTGACCTGCTGACTTTTTGGTTAGCAGCGGAGCTCTTAACCACTGTGCCATCAGGGCTCCAGGGTTTCGATAGATGGTTAACATTTTGCTGTTTGATCAAGTCTGTGCCACTAGAAACTTGTTATCCCAGATAATCAGAACTTTCTTCACTTTCCTGAATGGAAAACCTAGAACTGAGCTGAGAGTGTAATTGAATACACACCAGGGGGTCTAACATTTGATTCTACTTCTTTTGATTGTAAGCTGTTAATGTCATTCTCTGAATATGAGTGAAAAGGTTTTCTACCAAGAATATGAAACTAACGTTTTACTAAGCTAAATTTTAATGAAATTATTTGGATTTATTTATAGTCAGTATTACCATTTTCAGTTCATGCATTAATATTAATTACAGTTACTGGTAAGAAAGTACAGAAATGGTGTTCAGTATGATAACCACCTTGTCACTGCAGAAATACGGACATTTGGTATTTTAAATATCATGTCTTAAGTTGAAAAAATTATCACAGAGAATCTATGCACTATCTCCTCTTTCTCTTATAAAATTGAGCCTAGAGACCTTGTACTATTTTAAATTTTCAGATTCATGTCATGTAAATGTTGCATTGGGCTTCCAGTTCATGCCTGTTATCCTCACAAGTAGTGACGATAAGGGTGTATTTACGGCCTACCAGTTGTTTAGCTGTGGACTAGAGGTGAATAGAGGACAATAATGGTATTTTCAAATTTTGTTAAGCCATTTTTCTTGATCTCTTATATACAGCTATGATTACCCCTCTCCCCCCCTTTTTTTTGTAACTAATATTGGAACATATGGTCTGATAATTGTGGGTTCATTTGGGGAGGGTAAGATAGAATACTTCAAATCAGTACTGACCTGGAAAAGCATTGGTCTCAGTACTTGTGGACTAGGAAAGAAAGAAGCTAAAAAACAGACATTAGAAGCAAATGAATGGTAAGGCGAATAGATTGGCATCAAAACTCAGAGATGCGCTGTGAAGATATTGAGAAGAATTCCTCATTTAATATAGCAGGAGCTCAAGTTGAAAGCTATCCACCTAGGATGTGATTTAAATATCCTGGTCGTAGCTGGGTTTTGAGGAAACCCTGGTGGCATAGTGGTTAAGTGCTACGGCTGCTAACCAAAAGGTTGGCAGTTCGAATCCTCCAGGCGCTCCTTGGAAACTCTATGGGGCAATACTACCCTGTCCTATAGGGTCGTTATGAGTCGGAATCGACTCAAGGGCATTGGGTTTGGTTTTTTGGGAGCTGGGCTTTGAACGCTTTATTTACTTTGAGGAAGTTGTTTGACCCTTCTCAAAGATGCCATCAATTTCAGAGTAATGTAAATACATTTTCCCTTTGGCTATTTTACAAGGACATTGAGGATTAATTAAATATAAAAGAAAGTAGTGCATGGAGGTCCCTGGGGACCAGGAACTGTTTATCATTTATCTCATCATTCATTTCTTACTTACTCATTTTACAAATATTTGTTGAATACCAATTATAATGAAGGCTCTATGCCAGGTGCCCTAATTGGGAGTACAAAAATGAATGATGAGGGTGGCTTCTGCTCTCATTATATTGTGTGTTCATATTTTATTTAAAAAAATTCCCTTTATGAGTGTGCCCAACCTGTTGCAATTGAGTTGATTCTGACTTGCAGTGACCCTGTAGGACAGAGCAGAACTGCCCCATGGGGTTACGGCTGATACGGCTGCCAACCAAAAGGTTGGCAGTTCAAATTCACCAGCCGCTCCTTGGAAACCCTACGGGGCAGTTCTGTTCTGTTCGCTATGGGTTGGAATCGACTCGACAGCAATGGATTTGGTTTCTTTTTTTTTAATCTTTATGGAAGCAGACTGCCACATCTTTTTCCCAAGGAGTCACTCACTAGTGGGCTCGAACTGCTGACCTTTGGTTGGGTTAGCAGCCTAGAGCTGTAACCATTGCATCCCTGGGGCTCCTTAACATGAGTGTGCAGGGATATAATATTGTCAGTCTCAGAAACAGTTAATCATTGACTAGCATCACTTACACATATTTTTTCTTTATTCATTTTCCACTCTAAATTTAAAACTACTCTTCAATTTTTATTGCAAAAAGTGCACAAAATAATTTCATATTTTTTCTGTCTTGTAGTCGGTGCTATATGAACTATTTTTTCTTGCAATAAAATCATACACAGGTTATAAGAGCAAACCAAAATAAGCCCCGTGCACATTACCTCTTCCATTAAAATATACCTGATCTTATTTTAAATTGACACCTTCAGAATAATTTTGACCTCATATTGTTATTTGTGAAAATATCTTTAAGTAGAAATTTTTGAAAAAGAAAGCCTCTAATATATTCATACCCTAGCAATGAAAAAGCATAAATTAGTCCACAACTTTGAATTAAAATATGATAATTACCAAGGATGTGAGTATGGGATGGTGAACACAGATGTTTTCAATAAGCAATTATAAGTTCTTCTAGCAGAACAGTGCACGTTCTTTTGCAATGAAGCTGGTGAAGGTTTCCTAGCATAGGTGACTTTTCAGCTGGTTTTTTAATAATAAGTATTTAAATGAACAGTTTTGACTACCAGCCTGAACAAGGAGAAAACATGTTAATCTTTAGTTTAAGCCTGAGCAAGTGAAACTAGATACGTTCGTAATAATATCCCTGATTCTCCTTCTGAGTTTGAAAAGAAATACTCTACTTCCTAAATTAATACAGGAAGGAGGAAAATTTCTTACTCTGATTTATTTCTCAATTTGGATGTGTGTTTTTGGAAAAGAATAATAACAGTCCTGGGTTCAGAAACCTTTATCACTGCCAAATAATGTACTTCTTTTTTTGTTGTTGTTCAAACATCTTGTATGAAGCAATACAGTTAGGCATGCACTCTTATATACAAATCTGTAAAGACATATGAATGCTGAACTAACTTGAAAATTATGGGCTGAAAAAATGCTGGGTTAGGAATAATGGTGACAACTAAAGTTGTATATAAATTTTCATATATTCTACTTCTGTTCACCTTACGTGTTATCATAAAAATGATAAAACACCAGCATCCAACTTCTGCTTAAATCACTTGAGCCTATCAGAAACCTTATGGAGTATTTTAGGTCTAAGCTCTAATACATTATTTGTGAATCAGTGTCGGGATTGATTTCCAGGACTCACTTTACTTGACTGTTTATAGCATGGACTTTTAAAAATGATTATCATCAGTATAGCTGCTTCAAAGAATATGTCAAAAATGGCACATATTTGTATTCCTGCCTGCTATTCCTTTCTCGCAAGTGGGGCATGGGATGCCAATGACTTAAGTCTTTTTTGGAGGTGGTGAGCTTGCTGGGCAATCTGGTTGTGCTGTCAAGTCATTTAAAGCCAGTTTTGGCTCAGCCATCCCACTTGTTAAATAATTATTCTATACTTGTATCTATCTGTAAGCTTCTTTTCCAGAAATATAGATTTCATGATATTCCTGAATATTCCCTTTGGAAAAAACCCTGGTGTTGTAGTGGTTAAGTGCTATGGGTGCTAACCAAAAGGTTGGCAGTTCAAATCCACCAGGCACTCCTTGGAAACTCTACGGGGCAGTTCTACTCTGTCCTCTAGGGTCACTATGAGTCTGAATCAACTCGATGGCAGTGGGTTTGGTTTGGTTTTGGATTCCTTTTGCATTTAGTTAAAAAATGTTATTTGTAATTGATTAGAGGATGGGGATAAATAAGCCAATATTTCAGAAACAGGCCACTGTCACTGGGTGTGCAGAACCACATAGGAACTTGTGTGTCTCCACATTTATGTATGTCAGGATGCCCTCATTTGCTAATCACTGAATACCCGACTTAGACTGGTTTAAACAAAAGGTGATTTTCTGGTTTACCTAACTCTGGATTTAATGGCATTGCACTCAAAGCTTGAATTTTTTCTTCAGTTCAGCTTGAGAAATGCTGAGTGTGTTCTTCTGTTTTGGTTTTCTATCTCCAGGTTTTTGTACATGTCATCATAATACTTTACTTTGTCTTCTGGAGCTACCCTTTGAAATTTTCTGTTCAGCTCTTTTGCTTCATCATTTTTTCCTTTTGCTTTAGCAGCTACTCAATGTTTGAGAGCAAATTTCAGAGTCTCTTCTGATATACATTCAGATCTTTTCTTTCTCTCCTGACTTTTTAATGACTTCCTCGATGTCATCCCGTAACTTTTCTGGTCTCTGGTCATTAGTGTTCAATGCCTCAAATCTATTCTTCAGATGGTCTCTAAATTCAGGTGGGATATACTCAAGATCATACTTTGGCTCTTGTGGACTTGTTCTAATTTTCTTCAGTTTCAACTTGAACTTGCATATGGGTAATTGATGGTTTGATCCACAATCGGCCCCTGGCCTTGTTCTAACTGATGATATTGAGCTTTTCCATCATCTCTTTCCACCGAAGTAGTTGATTTGATTCCTCTCTTCCGTCTGGCAAGGTCCATGTGTATAGTAGCTGTTTATGTTGATGAAAAAAGGCATTTGCAATGAAGAGGTCATTGGTCTTGCAAAATTCCATCATGTGATCTCTGGCATTGTTTCTATCACCAAGGCCATATTTTCCAACTACTGATCATTCCCTTCTTTGTTTCCAACTTTTGCATTCCAATCACCAGTAATTATCAATGAGTCTGATTGCATGTTGGATCTATTTCAGACTACAGAAGTTGGTAAAAATCTTCAATTTCTTCATCTTTGGCCTTAGTGGTTGGTGTGTAAATTTGAGTAAAAGTCGTATTAACTGGTCTTCCTTGTAGGCGTATGGATATTATCCTATCACTGGCAGCATTGTACTTCAGGATCGATCTCGAAATGTTCTTTTTGATGATGAATGCAATGCCAATTATTTTCAAGTTGTTCTCGGCATAGAAGGCCATATGATTGTCCAATTCAAAATGGCCAATACCAGTCCATTTCAGCTTACTAATGCCTAGGATATTGATTTTTATGCATTGCCTTTCATTTTTGATGATTTCCAATTTTCCTAGATTTATACTTCATACATTCCAGGTTCCAATTATTAGTGGATGTTTCCAGCTGTTCTCATTTTGAGTCATGCCACATCAGCAAATGAAGGTTCCAAAAGCTTGACTCCCTCCATGCCATTAAGATTGACTACTTTGAGGAGACAGCTCTTCCCCAGTTGTATTTTGAGTGCCTTCCAACCTGGGAGGGCTCATATTCCGGCACTATATCAGACAATGAATGTACTGCTGCTATTCATAAGGTTTTCACTGGCTAATTCTTTTTAGAAGTAGACTGCTGGGTCTTTCTTCCTAGTCTGTTTTAGTCTGGATGTTTAGCTGAAAACTGTCTGCTGTGGGTGACCCTTTGAAATACTGGTGGCATAGATTCCAGCATCACAGCAACACACAAATGGTAAGAAATTTGGAAGACAGTTACCTGGCCAGCCAACTGGAGGATATTCGTATTTTTGCCTATTCCGGAGAAAGATGATCCAGCAGAATTTGGAAACTATCAAATAATATCATTAATATCCCATGCAAGCAAAATTTTGCTGAAGATATTTAAAAGAGGCTGTGGCAGTATATCGACAGGGAACTGTCAGAAATTCAAGCCGGATTTAGAAGAGGATGCAGAACCAGGGGTGTCATTGCTGATGTCAGATAGATCTTGGCTGAAAGTAGAGAATATCAGAAAGATGTTTACCTGTGTTTTATTGACTGTGCAAAGGCATTCGACTGTGTGGACCATAACAAATTATGGATAACATTGAGGAGAATGGGAATTTTGGCACACGTAATCGTGCTCATGCGGAATCTGTACATGGATCAAGAGGCAATCGTTCGAACAGAACAAGAGGATACTGCATAGTTTAAAGTCAAGAAAGGTGAGTATCAGGGTTGTAGCTCTTCACCATACCTATTCGATCGGTATGCTGAGCAGATAATCGGAGGGGCTAGACTGTATGCAGAAGAACGGGGCATTAGGATTGGAGGAAGACTCATTAACAATCTGTGTTATGCAGATGACACAACCTTTCTTACTGAAAGTGAAGAGGAATTGAAGCACTTACTGATGAAGAACAAAGACCACAGCCTTCAGTATGGATTACACCTCAACATAAAGAAAACAAAATTTCTCACAACTTAACCAATAAGCGACATCATTGTAAACGGAGAAAAGATTGAGGTTGTCAAGGATTTCATTTTAGTTGGATCCCCAATAGACAGTCATGGAAGCAGCAGTCAGGAAATCAAAGGATGCATTGCATTGGGCAAATCTGCTGCAAAAGACCCCTTTAAAGTGTTGAAAAGCAAAAAGTCACCTTGAGGACTAAGGTGTGCCTCATGCAAGCCTGTGTGTTTTCAGTCGCCCCACATGCATGCGAAACCTGGAAATAAGGAAGACTGGTGAAGAACTGACACCTTTGAATTCTGTTGTTGGTGAAGAATATTGCATATACCATGGACTGCCGTAGAACGAGGGAAACCCTGGTGACATAGTGGTTAAGAGCTATGGCTGCTAACCAAAAGGTTGGCAGTATGAATTCACCAGGTGCTCCTTCGAAACTCTATGGAGCAGTTCTATCCTGTCCTATAGGGTTGCTATGAGTCGAAATTGGCTCGACGGCAGTGGGTTTGGGGCCATAGAAGTAACAAATCTCTCTTGGAAGAAGTACAACTGGAATGCTCCCTAGAAGCAAGGGTGGCGAGACTGCGTCTCACACACTTTGGACATGTTATCAAGAGGGATCAGTCCTTGGAGGAGGACACCTGGCTTGGTAAAAGTAGAGGGTAAGTGAAAAAGAGGAAGACCCTTAACAAGATGGATTGGCACAGTGGCTGCAACAATGGGCTCAAGCATAAGCAAAAAATGTGAGGATGGCGAAGGACTGGGCAGTGTTTCATTCTGTTGAGCATCAGGTCACTATGAGTCAGAACTGACTTGACAGCACCTAACAACAACAGGAACAGATGTAATGGTAAAGGTTCAGGGCTTAATGATGTCTGCAAGGGCTTGGTGTCTTTTCAAAAGGTTGCTGTTGTCTTCCATAATGTCAGCTAGTGTTATTTGTCCGTGGGTTTGCAAGATACCTGCAAACAACTCCAGTGGGTCTTCCTCTTCGATACGCAGAGGGAGGTGTGGTGCTTTCAGAAGCTGATTATTGTTGTAGCCTAAATTCAGTGCCGCATCTCTAGAGTCAAGGATAAAATTAGCTATTCCGAAATTATTTACACAAGGAGGATGTGGTATAGTAATGAATATCAGGAAAATTTCTAAGAAAAGGTACAGTAGATGCTTAGGTGGCAATCACCAAGGCCACTGGAGAGAGAGTTTTCCATTTTATCCTGTTTTATAATTCATTTTCTCCTTGGCCTCTAAAATCTAGGGAACAATTAGACTTCTCTGAAAAAAATGAACCGTGGTACGTGAGAATAGTTTACTCTGACGCACAGTTGCAACACAAACAAAATCGGCTCCTTGATTTGAGTGTTCCCAAGGCAGGCTTCTGTAACCATTATCGGTATTTCTGCCATGAACTTCAAAGATCCCTAGGGAGCAAGCTTTGCATAAGAAGAGGCCTCACAAGAGATAGAGATTCACTGAGAAATATATCAGAATATGCCTTGATGAACCACCCTGTTCCAGTGTAGATGGAAGGATAATGATAGGTAAATATTTTACTCTTTTAGACAATACTCTAATATTTGTTTTGAACTTGTATTATTGATGTAGGTTTCAAACCCACATATATGATATAAAATATGTATTAATAATTTAAACCAATAAAGATAAAAAAATGATAAATGATAGGAATTAAAAATCAGATCATTCTCATCTCTGAGTAAAATGTAATTATGAAAGTTCTCAATTAATATTTATGTAATGTTTAGAAGGTAATTCTAGCTTGACTGATGAAGTAGCACTTAAATTCTTTATTGAAAGAAAACCACTTATATATGATGAGTGGTTACATACATTTTATTGCTTTTATTATATAGCCTTGGCCGTTAAAAAGTTAAGTAAGTCATGCTGTATTATTGGTTGAGCTGTGGCTCAGGGCGTGCTCAGTCAAGAAAATAATGGCCTAGGTGCACTTGATCTTGGACTGATATCATCATTTAGAACTACTTCCTTGTTTGTGCCAAAGGAATGGGGTGGTTTGGGAAGACATTTAAATATGAATAATTTTTCTTCATGTGTTAGCTCTTCAGTGGATCCTCCATTGCTCCTGGGAGCAGTTATGACCCTCTGGTCTTCTGGGGAAGAGATTTTATAATTCACCAGTTATCTGAGGTATGATTTTGCAGGAGACTGGGCTGTTTTGAAACTTCAAAGTAGCTATTCTGCCCTTTTCTTCAACCCCTGTACTCTTTTTTTTTTTTTTAGTATTTTGTTGTTTGAGTGAAAGTTTACAGAGCAAATTAGCTTCCCATTCAACAATTTATACACAGCTTGTTTCGTGACATTGGCTGCAAATCTCTGAATGTGTCAGCACTCTCCTCCCTTCCTCCCTGGGTTTCCCATGTCCATTCACCCAGCTTTCCTGCCCCTACCATCCTTCTGAACTTTGCTATTAGACAAATGCTGCCCTTTAGTTCTTGTATTGTTGATTGTTCTAAGTTGTATGTTCCTCACTGGTGTTATTGTTCATTTTATAGGCCTACCTATTATATGGCTATAATGTGATCTCTGGAAACCCTGGAGGCCTAGTGGTTAAGTGCTACGGCTGCTAACTGAAGGGTCGGCAGTTCAAATCCACCAGGTCCTCCGTGGAAACTCTATAGGGCAGTTCTACTCTGTGCTATAGGGTCACTGTGAGTCGGAATCGACTCGAAGGCACTGAGTTTTGGGTTTTAATGTTATCTCTAGGAGTGATTTTAGGTCCAAGTCTGAAGGGTTTCTAAGAACCATAGTCTCGGGGGTTCTACCAGTCTCTATCAGACCAGTAACTCTGGTGTTATTTATGAGTTTGAATTTTATTCTACATTTCTGTCCCACTTTGTGCATGACCTTCTATCTGTGGATGACCTACATGTCTACTATCTAGTTAGTGGCCACCTCCCACCCCCACCCCTGGTAACCATTAAAGAATGTTTCCATCTGTATGAAAACCTTTTCTTGACTTTTTATAATAGTGGTCTCATATGATATTTGTCCTTTTGTGATTGACTTATTTCACTTAGCATAACGTCCTCCAGGCTCATCCATGTTGTGAGATACTTTATGGATTTGTCGTTATTTTTTAACATTGTGTAATATTCCACTGGGTGTTTGTGTCACAGTTTGTTTATTCATTCTTCTGCTGATGGGCACTTAGGTTGTTTCCATCTTTTTTCTATTGTAAACATTACTGCAGTGAACATGGGTGTGCATGTGTCTATTCGTGTCATGGCTTTAATTTCTCTAGGATATATACCTAGGAAGTGGAATCGCCAGATCATAAGTATTTCTATTTCTAGCTTTTTGAAGAAGTGCCATATCATTTTCCATAGTGGTTGTACCATTTTACATTTCCACCAGCAGTGTATGAGAGTTCCAATCTCCCTACAAGCTCTCCGGCATTTGCTCAGTGCCATTATTACCTGTGTGAGATGGTATCTCATTGTAGTTTTGATTTGCCTCTTGCTGATGGCTAATGACCATGAGCATCTCTTCATTGGCTGCCTGGATGTTTTCTTTAGTGAAATGTCTATTCATGACCTTTGACCATTTTTTAATTGGGTTGTTTGTCTTTTTGTTGTTGAGTTGTTGGAGTTTTCTATACATTTTAAAGATTAGACTCTTGTCAGATATGTCTAGCCAAAAAAATTTTTTTCCAGTCTATGGATTCTCTTTTTACTCTTTTGGAAAGTCTTTTGATGAAGATGAGTATTTGGTTTTCAGGAGGTCCCAATCACCTAGTTTACCTTCTGCTGTTTGTGCTTTTCTGGTTATGTTTGATAGTCTATTTATGCCATAAATTAGGGCTGCCAGGTTTGCCCCTATTTTTTCTTCTATGATATTTATGGTTTTAGGCTTTACATTTAGGTCTTTGATACATCTTGAGTTAGTTTTTGTGTATGATGTGAGGTATGTAACCTGTTTCATTTTTCTGCAAATGGATATCTAGTTTTGCTAGCACATTTGTTAAAGAGACTACCTTCCCTCCATTTAATAGATTTCGACCCTTTGTCAAAGATTAACTGTCCATAGATGAATGGGTTTATTTCCGGATTTTCAATTCTGTTCCATTGGTCTGTGTCTTTTGTACCAGTACCAGGCTGTATAGTAGGTTCCGAGATCTGGGAGTGTGAGACCTCTTTTCTCCTGCAGAGCTGCTGGTGGGTTCGAACTGCCAATCTTTTGGTTCACAGTCCAGCACTTAACCATTACACCACCAGGGCTCCTTCTGCTTAATTCTACTCAGGTTTCTTTTTGACTCTGTACCTATCTTTGGGTAGTGTCATCCTCTGCTCACTATAGTCACTTGGAAAATCAGATTGAAGGACCTCCGTATTTTATCTGCATTACCTTGAAACACACCCTCCTTGGTCTGTATTTCAGGAGAAGACAGAAACTGGAGAATTCTGCCTGGACCTTTCTTTCAGTGACTCATCCCAGAAATAACACATATTACTTCCTCTCACATTTCATGGGCTTACCTTAGTCATATATGCCTGCCCAACTGTAAGAGTTGCAATGAAGGGGAGCAAAAGGAGTATTTGGTGAGCATTACTATACCTGCTACAACTTTCTGTGATCCAGAAAAAATATTG
Source organism: Elephas maximus indicus (assembly GCF_024166365.1). Taxonomy (NCBI): domain Eukaryota; kingdom Metazoa; phylum Chordata; class Mammalia; order Proboscidea; family Elephantidae; genus Elephas; species Elephas maximus. The sequence continues at coordinate 53,188,587 of NC_064820.1, forward strand.
CAGATTCTGAATATCTGGTTAGATACCTGGGAACTAATGTGTCCCCTTGCCGTCTGCTTCATTTGGTTGAAGAGTCTCTTACAATCCACATAATTTCTCTAAATGAAGCATAGATCCCAGCATGCACATGTATTGTGGGTATTTTCTATTGAAGGATTCCGTTGCAGACACTATCATTCCAGCCCAAGGCTGCTAGTGTTGGCATTTTTGGGAACACTCCAGTACATGTCACATTCATTCTTGGTTCCCGCTCAATATCTAAGGTTCTCTGGTCATCCATCCTTCTTACAGTCTCTCATTCCCTTGCTCTTCTACTTCTCCAGGAACCCAAGCGGACACCACACTATACTTTTGCATTAGGAGTGATTGAAAATCAGGGTTTGGGGGAGCCTGAGGTGGGCAAGGATTACCCATTCCACAGGTGGACTGGGACCACAGACAAAGGAGAAATCCCCAACCTCAGATCACTAACAGTCGCATGTGCTGGACACCCGCCCTCTTATCTTTATCCCTCGCAGGCTCTGTCAGCACCACCAGCAGAGCTCCTATATCAAGTCAGTGCTGAGTGGCCCAGATAAGGATACCATGCAAGAGGCTGAACCCATAGCCTGAGGTCCTGGAAACAGTGTGGATCCTGTTTAGGAGAGAAGAACGACCCTGGTTGGCACCGTGGACTCACTGTAGTAGTAAAATGCTAAGACACTCAGGGGCTTAACCAATAGTATCCCCAAGGATGCTGATGCCCTAAGGCTGTTGTAGTCCTCTGCTTATCACTGTGCTTTACTTTGATGCTAGCCAGGTACGAGTGGAGCCTACATTGGAAGGTGGACTGCAGTGGGAACCTGTGGGAGCCTAAGTGTTGGCTTTTTGGGACTCCTGCTAATGACGCTCTCTTGCTGCAGCCTGTTAACAACCTCATTATGGGGAGAAATTTGTCACTAGTCACCACTGGAACTCCTACTACCTCCCCCAAGATAGGAGACAGCAACCATATCACAGGTAGTTAATCACATGCAACAATACAAAAAAGAACATCCTTTCTTTTTTTTTTTTTTTTTACCTCCTGAAAGGGGTGCCCATATTTTTGCTCCTACTGCTATGCCGAGGCCCAGCAAAATTGTTAAAACATCAGAACTCTTCTAGAGCAGGAAGATCAAGAGGAAGAAAAGGAGAAAAGGGTGTGAGATCGGCAGGTAGAGTGGGAACAGTGAAACCAAGATCTGGCAGTCATTTTTAGACTCTTTTTTTTTTTTTTTTAATGTGCTTTAAGTGAAAGTTTACAAATCAAGTCAGTCACTCATACAAAAACTTATGCATAACTTGCTATGTAATCCTATCCGTTCTCCCCCTAATGTGACAGCACACTTCTCCTCTCCACCCTGTATTTCCCATGTCCATTCAATCAGCTTCTGTCCTCTTCTGCCTTCTAATCTCATCCCCAGATAGGAGCTGCCCACATAGTCTCAAGTGTCTACTTGAGCCAAGAAACTCACTCCTCATCAGTATCATTTTCTGTCTCATAGTCCAGGCAAATTCGCTGTTTGAAGAGTTGGTTTCGGGAATGGCTCCAGTCTTGGGCTAACAGAGGGTTCAGGGGCCAGGACCTCTGAGGTCCCTCTAGTCTCAGTCAGACCGTTAAGTCTGGTCTTTTTATTAGAATGTGAGGTCTGCATCCCACAGTTCTCCTGGTCCATCAGGGATTCTCTGTTGTGTTCCCTGTCAAGGCAGTCATTGGTGGTAGCTGGGCACCATCTAGGTCTTCTGGTCTCAGGCTGATGTAGTCTCTGGGCTTTGTGGCCTTTTCTGTCTCTTGGGCTTATATTCACCTTGTGTCTTTGGTGTTCTTCATTCTCCTTTGCTCCAGGTGGCCTGAGACCAATTGATGCATCTTAGATGGCTACTTGCTAGCGTTTAAGACCCCAGACACCACTCACCAAAGTGGTATGCAGAGTGTTTTCTTAATACATTTTGTTACGCCAGTAGACCTAGATGTTCCCTGAAACCATGGTCCCCAGACCTGAGTCCCTGCTACTCTGGCCTTAGAAGTGTTTGGTTGTATTCAGGAAACTTCTTTGCTTTTGGTTTAGTCCAGTTGTGCTGACCTCCCCTGTGTTGTGTGTTGTCTTTCCCTTCACCTAAATAGTTCTTGTCTATTATTTAATTAGTGAATACCCTTCTCCCTCCTTCCCTACCCTCATAACCATCAAAGAATAATTTCTTCTGTGTTTAAACTTTTTCTTGAGTTGTTATGATAGTGGTCTCATACAGTATTTGTCCTTTTGCTACTAATCTCACTCAGCATAATGACTTCCAAATTCCCCCATGTTATGAGATGTTTCACAGATTCATCTTTGTTCTTTGTTGTTGTATAGTATTCCATTGTGTGAATATACCAAACCGAAACCAAACCCAATGCCGTCGAGACGATTCTGACTCATAGTGACCCTATAGGACAAAGTAGAACTGCCCCATAGAGTTTCCAAGGAGTGCCTGGCGGATTCAAACTGCCGACCCTTTGGTTAGCAGCCGTAGCACTTACTACTACGCCACCAGGATTTCCGTGAATGTACCATAATTTGTTTATCCATTCATCCATTGGTGGGCACCTTGGTTGTTGCTACCTTTTTGCTATTATAAACAGTACTGCAGTGAACATGGGTGTGCATATATCTATTCGTGTGAAGGCTTATTTGTCTAGGATGTATTCTAAGGAGTGGGATTGCTGGATCATATGGCAGTTCTATTTCCAGCTTTTTAAGGAAGTGCCAAATCGATTTCCAAAGTAGTTGTACCATTTTATATCCCACTTTGTGACTCTTGGCCACCTTGTGGGAAGCAGAAGAAGAATGCTACCCTAGCACTAAATGTGCAATTTTACATCTGGCTTAATATAATTGATGGACATGGATTTTGTTATATTGCCTGAGGCCAGACCTGCCCCTACTCACATCGAGTGGGCACAGTAAATTCAAGATAAATTCAAGGCATGGCCAGCAGGGCAACCCACACAAGTGGCCAAAAGGCCTTGGAGGGCTAAAATGGTAAACAGAACATGGAGGCAAGGCTTCAGACACGTTGCTCAACAACCTGAGAACTAGGCTGTCTGGAAATGCATTAAAGACCATTAGATGCGCATGGTCTGGGAATTTTTTCCACAGTCCCCTGAAGTCTTGTTCTGCAGATGGCTGAAAGCTAACCCTGATTGGATTCAGCTGTGAGAGTGTGGGTGCCTTGGTGCAGTTACTCAGTTGTAGAGAAGGCTATCAATTCTAAGCCTTAACCACTGCCCTCAACCCTGACTGACTTGATATGTTTTTCAATGCTTTGAGACCAGAAGCCCAAGCACGGTGTTACAGTATTGTAAAGTTTGCCCAAGGTCAAATTCACTACCCTCTAACTGCACTTAAAAAAAAAAAAAAAGAAAATTTTTTTTTTTTTTTAGCAAATATGTAAGTGCCCAGACTTAACGCACCCTCTCCAGAAGCTGCTTGCAACAACCCAACATCACCACCTGTTGGCCCTGGGATATTACGAGTCTCAGCAAACAGGAGTGTGTGTGGGAGAAGGACAGTGCCACAAAGTGCCTTACCATCCCACCTGGAAGGATATTTACTGGTGCATCTGCCCCTGGGTTGCTTGGAGTAGCTGGAGCACCTACATCATCTGTTCCACCTGGGAAACATCACAATTGTGCATATGGCGAGAAGCCATACAGCACGGGGAGCTGAAGTCACTGTTTTTCTCACCTCCAAAGGATGGCAAGATGGGCAGCTGGGGCCATAGTGACAGCTAACGTAGGGACAGTAATCTTTGTTCTGTTTCCTGATTCAGCTCTTTCTCCTGTTCTTGGAGTTGTTGTTAGGTGCCTTTGAGCTGGTTCCAGTTCATAGCAACCTCATGTACAACAGAATGAAACAGTGCCTGGTCCTGTGGCATCCTCACAATCGTTGCTATGTTAAAGCCCATTGTTGCAGCCACTGTGTCAGTCCATCTCCTTGAGGGTCTTCCTCTTTTTTGCTGACCCTCTAATCATAATGCCGTCCTGCAGGGACTGGTTCCTTCTGATAACATGTACAGAGTACGTGAGACGAAGTCTCGCCATCCTCCTTTCTAAGGAGCATTCCGGCTGAACTTCTTCCAAGACAGATTTGTTCTTTCTTCTGGCAGTCCATGATATAGTCAATATTCTTCATCAACACTGTAATTCAAAGGCATCAGTTCTTCTTCAGTCTTCCTTATTCATCATCCAGCTTTTGGGTGCATATGAAACGATTGAAAACAACATGACTTGGGTCAGGTACACCTTAGTCTTCAAAGTGACATCTTTGCTTTTTAATACTTTAAAGAGGTCTTTTGTAGCAGATTTGCCCAAATATAATGTGTCCTTTAATTTCTTCATAGTTGTTACTTGAAATGTTCTCTGTCCTTCCACCGCCTTCCGTATTTATCCTCCTCAAACTTATTTCTCCACTTCCCTACAGATGACATTACATTAAAATTCACATAAAAATTAGTAACCGACAGATAACAACTGTTTTTATTTTTTGCCAGATGCCTACAACTCTTTGTCTTTGCTCATCCTGTCTTCTTTCATCTTCATTCAATGTCATTGTCAAGGAGTCTGGCGTAACGCCTCCTTTGTGTCACCTGGTGCCTGTCCTTTCCATGATTTATTTCCCTTTCATCACCTTTTCACTAACACCTATCTGTGTTAAAAAAAAAAAAAAAGCAAACAAAAACTCTCTTGTTTGCCCCTTTTTTTTTAATTTGCCCCTGCTTTCCTGTCCTTTAAAGCCAAGCTCTGTAACATTGTGTTGTTCTTTACACCCTTTGCATTCCATTTTCCATTCAGCCCATTGAATCAGACATGACCTCCAGTACTTCACTGAAGCAGCTCTTATTTTACTTGGATGTATGTAGCCCTTGCTGCGATTTCCTGCTTTCGGAAATGCTCTTCGCCCTTGGCCTGTGTGATGGGACTCCTGGTTTGTGCCTCGCATCTCTGACTGCTGTATTCCTTTTATGGACGCCACTTCCTCTTATAATCCCTTAAATGCTAATGTACTTTAATGTTCCTTCCTGTGCTCCCATCTTTACCCACTGGACAAACTCCGAGAAACCTCTGTCACCTTCCTTGTATTCAGATACAAATTGTTATCATGTCTCAGAGATCTCCTGAATTCCTGACCCTTTGTTTTTTAACTCTGTTGTTTTTCTGTAAGGTGGTTCAGCCCAGATCTAGATTTATGTTCTCTATATCTACCTGCTTACTGTACATCACAACCTAGATATTTTAAGAATCCTCAAAGTCATTATATTAAAAATGAAACTCATCTCCTACCCTCCTTCTAAGTTTCTCACCCATATTTAAAAAAAAAAAAAAAAAAAATTTTTTTTTTTTTTTTTTAATTTACCCATGTCAAAAACCTAGGTGGCATCCAAGGCGCCTTTGTCTCTCATATCTACAGTTAGTCACCACATTCTTATTTATTTTACCTTCTTAATATCAATCAAACCTAGTGCCTAATTTCCATCCCATCTGCCTCTACCTTCCTTCTGGTCACCAACATTTCTTACTTTGTTCTAAAAGCCATTTTTCAAATTCGTTTCCCTTCTTTTGGTCCTTATTTGACCCATAGCAAAGTGATCTTTTAGTATAAATCTGATCACATTACTTCCTCCTTTTCAAGCCCTTCCTAGTTTCTCTACTGACCACAGAGTGAAATCTAAACTCTTCACCAAGCCATTCAAAAGTGCCTTGTGATGTAGCATCTCTTGATCTCCCCAGCTGTATCTCACCAATACCCACCACTTTTATTTTTAATGTTAATTTGTACTTTGCATATTTACTCCTGTTTGTTCTTGAGATTTCAGTTTAGATGCCGTTTCCTCTAAAAAATCTTCCTCGGGACCCTCACAATTAGATTGAACGTCTTTCCAAGATGCAACCTTAGCCCTTGATACTTGGTCATATGGGGATAGAGATCACATGATTCAAACTCCCTGTTTATGGCTCTTTGTAGCTCCCTAAAGGCAAGAATAGTGCCTTTTCTACTTTGAATCATGCCTGACTTAAAGAAGGTACTCAATAAACACTTTTGATTGAATGAACGAATGCTCTTGGGACCTAATGAGACAGGCCTACTGATGTAGGGTATTTTCTTTGTCCCCATAATTCCTTTTTTCTTCCTTTGGCTCGTAAGAATTAATACTCTTTATCTCTCTAATTTTAAGACTTAGCTTAAGTTGTCTTTCTTCTTCTTAGTCATTCCCCTATCTTAAATGCCTTTACTGTACCCCCGACACCCTATGTTTATTTGCCATACCACTTAAAGCAATAATTTATAATTACTGATTTTCTTACCTGTATTCACCTCTTGACTTTAAATCATTTGAAGCAGGACTTTATAGTGTTCTTATCTTTGTTTTTATACGCTTCTCCCAAGAAAAGAGGAACTCTTAAAATATTTAATGTAAAGGTGTTGGGGAGTAGCCACAGAATTCTTCGTATAAGTTCAACACAGGGGTTCTTAAAGACAGTTTTCAAACTAAATGCCTTTGGTAGATTATAAGCCAAGTTATCAGTTGATTATAAGAGGATGGAGAATTTTAACTGCTTTTTGACTTGCATTTATTTATTTATTACAACCGACTATAGATTCCCCTAGATTTTTAAATGGCCTGTCTCAAATAAAATTTGAATGAGCATGGGAAGCAGCTGTTATGGTCCAATATTTTCTCATCTTTTATTCCATTCACTTAACAGTAGTCATAGAATGAATTACATTAGCCAGCATTTTGGATCTAAGCCGTGTTCTGAAGCCATTAGGAAATTAAGTCTGTCCAGGTGTTGCTCATCGTGCTGTGATTGTTTTAGGAGACCAGAACTTATTTCAAAGATAGAACAGAAGTACATTTATAGAAGAACACGTTCAAAGTCTAGGGTAATACAGAATTCTAAGCATTTTTGGTTTATTATATTTACATCTACACTGCTCCTGGTTTTTACGAAGCTATGCATTATTGTCGTTAGGTGCCATCAAGTTGATTTCAACTTGTACTGACTGTACACACAACAGAACGAACCACTGCCTGGTCCTGTGTCATCCTCACAGTTGTTGCTATGTTTGAGCCCATTGTTGTAGCCACTGTGTCAGTCCATCTTGTTGAGGGTCTTCTTCTTTTTCACTGACCTTCTATCAAGCATGATGTCCTTTCTGACCCCTCCTGATAACATATTCAAAGTATGTGAGATAAAGTCTCGCCATCCTCACTTCTAAGGAGCCTTTGGGCTTTACGATTTCCAAGACAGATTTGTTCATTCTTTTGGCAGTTCGTGGTATATTCATTTTATTCTTTGCCAGCACCATAATTCAAATGTATGAATTCTTTGGTCTTCCTTATTTATAAGGAAACTATGCACAACTTATTCTAAAAAAAAAATCTTGACAATACAGAAGGGTATGAAGAAGAAAGTAAAAATCACTTATAATTTTCAGAACCCAAAGATAATATATTAATAGTCTGATACACATTTCCTTTCAACCTTTTTTCTGTATCCACATGCGCACATACACATATATGCACACTTGTTCTCTCTCTTACTTTCAAGTTTTTATTTATTATGTAAAAGAAGGATTATGCTAAACTCCTAGATGTGTGTTGCAAGTAGCCTTTCTCCCTTAAAAATATTGTTACAAATGGATAAATTATGGTATATTCACACAATGGAATACTATGCATCTATAAAGAACAATGATGAATCTATGAAACATTTCATAACATGGAGGAACCTGGAAGGCATTATGCTGAGTGAAATTAGTCAGATGCAAAAGGACAAATATTGTATAAGACCACTATTATAAGATCTTGGCTTTCAGCAGGCAAGGTTGTGTCATCTGCCTATCACAGGTTGTTAACGAGCCTTCCTCCAGTCCTGATGCCACATTCTTCTTCATCTAGTCCAGCTTCTCAGATTATTTGCTCAGCATACATATTGAATAAGTACTGCAAAAGGATAACAACCCTGACACACACCTTTCCTAACTTTAAACCACACAGTATCTGTCTTAGTTATCTAGTGCTGCTGTAACAGAAATACCACAAGTGGATGACTTTAAGAAAGAGAAATTTATTTTCTCACAGTCTAGTAGGTTAGAAGTCCAAATTCAGGGCATCAGCTCTAGGGGAAAGCTTTCTCTCTCTGTTGGTTCTGGAGGAAGTCTTTGTCCTCAATCTTCCCCTGGTCAAGGAGCTTCTCAGGCACAGGGACCCCATGTCCAGAGGACGTGCTCTGCTCCTGGTGCTGCTTTCTTGGTGGTTTGAGGTCCCCAACTCTCTACTTGCATCCCTTTCCTTTTATCTCTTGAAAGATAAAAGGTGGTGCAGGCCACATCCCAGGGAAATTCCCTTTACATCGGATCAGATATGCAACCTGGTAAGGGTATTACAATCCTGCCCTAATTCTGTTAACATAAAATTACAATCACAAACTAGAGGACAGCCACAGAATACTGGGAATCATGGCCTAACCAAGTTGATGTACACATTTTTGGGGGGGACATCATTCAATCCATGACAGTATCCCCTTGTTCTGTTCGAATGATTATCTTTTGGTCTGTGTACAGGTTCCGCATGAGCACAATTAAGTGTTCTAGAATTCTCATTCTTCGCAGTGTTATCCATAATTTGTTATGATTCACACAGTGGAATGCCTTTGCATAGTCAGTAAAACACAGGTAAACATCTTTTGGTGGTGTAGTGGTTCTACGGCTGCTGGCTAAAAGGTCGGCAGTTCCAATCTGCCAGGCGCTCCTTGGAAACTCTACAGGGCAGTTCTACTCTGTCCTATAGGGTCGCTATGAGTCGGAATTGACTGGACACAGTGGGAAAACATCTTTCTGATATTCTCTGCTTTCAGCCAATATCCATCTGACATCAACAGTGATGTCACTCATTATACACCCTGTTCTGAATTGGCTTGAATTTCTGGCAGTTCCCTGTGGATGTACTGCTACGGGCATTTCTGAATGATCTTCAGCAAAATTTTATTTGTGTATAATATTAATGATATTGTTCCATAATTTCCCCATTCTGTTGGATCACCTTTCTTTGGAATGGCACAAATATGGATCTCTTCCAGTTGGTTGGCTAGGTAGCTGTCTTCCAAATTTCTTGGCATAGATGAGTGAGCACCTCCAGCGCTGCATCTGTTTGTTGAAACACCTCAGTTGGTATTTCATCAATTCCTGCATCCTTGTTTTTCACCTTCAGTGCAGCTTGGATTTCTTCTTCACAACCATCAGTTCTTTATCATATGCTAATCTCCTGAAATGGTTGAACATAGACCAGTTCTTTTTGGTACAGTGACTCTGTGTATTGCTTCCATCTTCTTTTGATGCTTCCTGCAGTGTTCAGTATTTTCCCCATCGGATCCTTCAGAATTGCAACTTGAGGCTTGAATTTTTTCTTCAGTTTTTGGAGCTTGAGAAATGGCAAGCAAATTCTTCTCTTTCTTCTTGAGCCGTCTTTTGAAATCTCCTGTTCAGCTCTTTTGCTTCATCGTTTCTTCCATTTGCTTTAGCTTATCTACGTTTAAGAGCAAGTTTCAGAGTCTCTTCTGACATCCATTTTGGTCTTTCCTTTCTTTCCTGTCTTTTCAGTGACCTTTTGCTGTCTTCATATGTATTGTCCTTGATGTCATCCCACAGCTTATCTGGTCTTCGGTCATACGTGTTCAGTCTATTAGCGCATCTAGCCTATTCTTGTGGGATACTCTGAAGGTCATATTTTGGCTCTTGCACACTTGTTTTAACTTTGTTCAGCTTCAGCTGAATTTGCATATGAGCAGTTGATGGTCTGTTCACTAGTCAGCCCCTGTCCTTGTTGTGATTCATGATATTGAGCCTTTTCATTGTATTTTTTCCAGAGATGGAGTCGATTTGATTTCTGTGTATTCTATCTGGTGAGGTTCACATGTGTAGTCACCTTTTATGTTGGTGAAAGAAGATGAAATCATTGGTCTTGCAAAACTCTATCATGCAATCTCTGGCATTGTTTCTATCACTAAGGCCATATTTTCCAACTACAGATCCTTCTTTGTTTCCAACTTTTGCATTCCAATCTCCGGTAAAAAAAAGTGCATCTTCCTTATATGTTTGATCAATTTCAGACTGCAGAAGTTGGTAAAAATCTTCAGTTTTCTCACCTTTGCATTTCTCACCTTTGTGTACATTTGAATAATAGTACTAACTGGTCGTCCTTGTAGGCATATGGATATTATCCTATCACTGGCAGTGTTGTATTTAAGGATAGATCTTGAAATGTTGTTTTTCGGGTTTAAAACAACACCATTTCTCTTCAACATTTGTCATTCCCAGCATAGTAGACCATACTATTGTCTGATTCAGAATGGCTTTACCAGTCCATTTCAGCTCACTAATACCTGGGATATCCATCTGTATGTGTTCCATTTCATTTTTGAAGACTTTCAATTTCCCTAGATTCATACTTTGTATATTCTACGTTCCAGTTATTAATGGATGCTTGCAGCTGTTTCTTCTCATTTTGAGTCATGCCACATCAACAAGTGAATGTCCCAAAACCTTGACTCCATCTAAGTCATTAAGGAGCCCATCTTCTAGGGGTATATCAGGCAGTGTTCTGCTGCTATGCATAAGGTTTTCACTTGCTAATTCTTTTCAGAAGTAGACTGCCAGGTCCTTCCTGATCTTAGTCTGGAAGCTCCGCTGAAACCTCCCCACCATGGGTGACCCTGCTGGTATTTGAACTACTGGTGGCATAGCTTCTAGCATCTCAGCAATACGCCAGCAACTACAGCACGACAAACCGTTGCCGTGGTGGCACTTAACAATAGCCATAAATAATTGTCTGTAACTCCTTTGTATGGGTGAACCTGTTTGGGAACATTTCTTTTGCTCCCAGTATCTGTCAGTAAATAAGGATCCTTGTATTTACATTTTTTGCAAGTGTCTATTCGCTCATGGAGCTCTGGTGGTGCAGTGTTTAAGAGCTCAGCAGCTAACCAAGAGGTCTGCAGTTCGAATCCACCAGCCACCCTTTGGAAATCCTATGGGGCAGTTTTACTCTGCCCTATAGATTCTTTATGAGTTGGAATTGACTAGATGGCAGTGTCTTTGGTTTTTCTTTTTCTTTTTGGTTATTTACTCATAATATATTCTTACCCAACCCAGTAACCTAGTGCCCTTGAGTCGATTCCAACTCATAGCAACCTTATGGGACGGAGTAGAACTGCCCCATAGAGTTTCCAAGGAGCGCCTGGCAGATTCGAACTGCCGACACTTTGGTTAGCAGCCGTACTCTTAGACATGAAAGTTCTGAGCCATTTGTCACATGTTGTGAAGTTTCCTCTATGAAAGCAACATCAATTTACACTCCCACGAGCACTTTCATAACTTAGCTCATCCATGATATTAGAATTCTTTTCAGTTTTTGCCAATTTCATGTATACAATGTTGAATCTCATTATAGATTTAATTTGCAATTATTAATAATGAGTTTGAATATCTTTTCATGTTTATTTTATTCTCCTGATATAAATTCGATGATTTATGACATTTTAGGTAGGGTGGGTTCTTCAAGAATATCAGTTTTAACTAAAAGCTTCACAGTATAGCCTGAGATAATACTCCCTCTCTGGAAACTGGAACCACGTATACATGGTTATGTAGACTCTGTGGAGCAAGCAGCACTCAAGTGTAGACTAAAAATGGAATAAGAATATTGCATTGTGGCAACTCCTTTGCCAATAATACTGAGTTGTCATTGCTTATGTGGGCCTGAGCTATAAGTGGGACATGACTTCATGCAGCACCCCCAGTGTGTAGAAAATGGAGAAAGTATCAACCTGGGCCAGGCTCATGCCTGGTTATTTAGGCCTCCTAAAGTAGTGAACTAGGTTGAAAATGATTGTTGGAGTCTGACCAGTTTAGCTAATTGAACGCTTATTGACACATTTCATAAAAGCAAATGGGTAGGTTTTGTAACTTACAGTAATAATGTGCACTAATGAACTAATGATCGTTATTGTCAATAAAAGACTAAACACATTTGTATAAGCCATTCTTTTATTTTTTTAAAAAGAGTCATAAATGTGTTCATTTTTTTCCCTTTGGTCAGTGTTCAAATTTTTTTTTTTAAATTTCTGTATCCTTCTTACACTGTATAGTTTAAAAAAAATAGTAATTGAATATTTCTAAACTTTTTAGGAGATAAGGAATTATTATTTCCCAAATCTCCACAAATTGATTTACTCTTGAGTATTCAAAATTCAGGCTTTAGTGTACTTGAGCAATGTTTTGGTGATTTAGAATTCCTGTGGGAATTACAAATTTCAAAAATTGTGGCTTTGGTGAATCCAAGGTAATGTTCTACTATGACATTACCTTGATCTATGTCAGTTGAATTTAGTATTTAGTTTTGAACAAGAACTTGATTTAGATGAAAGAAATACATGCTCTTTATTGTTATGAATTATGTAAATGTTTTACTTAAGTCTGTAAATCAACACTTAGAATAATTTAATCCTTTATAAAGGAGAGAAGATTGTGTTTAAATGAGGAAATGAGAAACAGTTATTTCTAATTTGTTTCAGATATATAATGTAGTTAGGGTTTGGGGACAGCCAGGTTATACTGTTCCTTCTGTGACTTATTCCTTCCCTAGTTTATAGTTACTTTTTTGGACTGTTGGGTCTGCCTTGTTTTACACAGCAAGAAGGACACAAATTAAATCAGAATTGTTTAAAGCTTTACTGAAACCTGTTGCTGCTGAGTTGATTCTGACTCATGATGACCCCATGTGCACCAGGGTAGAACTGTGCTGCATAGAGTTTTTAATGGATGATTTTTTGGAAGTAGATGGCTAAGCTTTTCTTACAAGGTGCCTCTGGGTGGACTCGAACCACCAAACTTTGAGTTAGCAGCTGAATGCCTTAACCATTGCACCACTCAGGGACTCTTAAGCTTTACCTGGAGGAAAACTTAAAGTTTGATTCTAAGATTGAGTTAAACTTGAGTAACTGAAAAGTTGTCCCACATTTTAAATTAAACTTGTGCATCCAAGGTACCATATCTCCCCTCCCCCTGCAAGCTACCGTATTTTAATGGTTGTGAATATGTACATTAAATTTCTTGATCAGCCTCCTGGAATCTTCAGCTCGAAAGGATGAAAACTATGAGGCAGCTATTATTATATAAAAACAAAGCAGTGACCCTATTTCATCCACTAGTTTCTTTTTGTCTTTTCCTCTATAGCCATGTCTCTACCACTTTATCCCCATTTACTGTTTAACTCACTGAAATTTGTCCTCTGCTCTCACGACTCTAATTGGTCACTTTCTGCTTTGTGTCTTTTGCAGTCTGATTCCCTTGACTCTACTAACATCAGTCTTAGATCTGTTCCCCCCGCCATCACTTCTTTTCAGGAATCTAGATTAGTATTTCTTCATCTTAATTCTGTTGCTCCTTTCTTAATTTACTCTGTATATGGCTTTCTGAATTTTTCTTTTGCCTTCCTAGCTATCAGCCCCTGAGGCTTTAAGCATCTAATCTCTTTACCCTTGGATTTACTGCCCTCGGCTTGGGTGTTCTTATTCTCCTTTATTACAGTATGACACAGGCCTGCCACTGTAACCGTGACTCAGTTAGGGCATTAAGAAGAATGGATCTGAAAACCCGTTCTAGAGTTTTTGGAAAGTTATTGAATAGAATGTCAGAATCTTATCTGGAAATCATTGCTCTTTTTTTATTTCAATTCTTTGCTGACGGTATTTTAAAGAAGAAACTCTGTACTCCAATCAAGATGTTAATACCTAAAGTAAATAAATAAAAAGCCTTGTTGAATTGAGGAGTCGGGGCGGGGGGCGGTGGCAGCAAAGTTATTTGTGTTTTTTTCTTAATATCTATGTTGGTGGTAATGTTGGTGGTAATAGACAGTGAATATTCAAAGCTGTATCTTATTCTCATTTTTCATCAGTGAAGTACTGTATTAGCACATGTGTTCTAATCTTCTGTCTCTTAGGACCAAGGAGCCCTGGTGGCACAGTGGTTAAGAGCTCAGTGGCTACCAGTTTTACTAGTAATGAAAATAATCTCTACATTGGACCAGGGAAACTTCCTTCTTCCTCTCCCTTGTACCCCTCAAGTGTCACTCAGGAGAGCCTTCTCTGTCTCTCTCTCTGACTTTGTGATTAGGCCACATCCCCCGTTAGAGGTTTCTCATCATATTACAACTGCAGTTTTACACATTTACGTGTGACTTTGTGGCATGCCGTGATCGTACAGTGGTTAATACTCTGCATTGTGGCTGCAGCAACCTTGGTTCAAATCCAAGTCATGGCAGTGTCATGGTGCCTACCTTGGCTGAACCTGGTGTATCTTTGGGAAACCCTGGTGGTGTAGTGCTTAAGAGCTACAGCTGCTTAACCAAAAGGTTGACAGTTTGAATCTACCAGGCGCTCCTTGTAAACCCTATGCGTCAGCTCTACGCTGTTCTTTATGGTCACTATGAGTCAGAATTGACTAGATGGCAATGGGTTTTTGTTTTTTTATTGGTTAAAGTCTAATTTCATTCTCTGGATCATGATCTCTAGGAGGACTTTTGGTGTCATGTCTGCATTGGCTCACCATTCTCCAGGGCCTAGCACAATGCCTGGTACACAGTAGGTGTTCAAGGTATATTTCCTGAGTGTAAGTGAATACATGAGTTGGTGCTTCATGCTTAAATTGGAGGTTTATGTAAGAGAACCTCAGAATACATACAAAATGTGTAAAATGTTTACTAATTGTTGTATTCATCCACCACTACAGCAGACATAGGCACTAGGGAAACAAAGACAAGTAAAACATGGCCCTTGCACTTGAAGGATCCATGTTAATCTAAAGCTACTCCTGTTGTTTTCAGGGCTTTCTGAGAATTCTAGAGCATCTGTGAATATTACAATTCAAATTAATTGTCTCCAGCAGGTTCTTAACAGCTCTTCTAACCTTTAACATCTTTTCACTTCCCATTGCTGTGGTGAAATGACCCTTGGCCTTATATGAAGTCAGAAATTATACCTGAGAGTTTTATAAACAGCAGAATCCCTATGTAAATGGGATGATACATTCTTTTTTCCCCCCACAGTGCAGTGATGAGCAGCAAAAAGGCCAGAAACAATTAACCAATCAAAGAATAATCAGTCTCTTATTCTATTGAGACATTCATTTTATCCCTTCTTGAATGGAAGGAAAACCCATTGCAGAAACTAAAAGGAAAATAGAAAGAAACATCTCAAAAGGAAGCTACACAGTCAAGGGTTCCCTGAAAGGAATCAGGAAATGACAAGGATTAGAAGGGAGGTGGTTTGTAAGATGTGTTTGCCAGGGAGATCTTTAACTTCTCACTAGCAAGTTAAAAATGTACCAAGTAAATGTATTCAAGATATGTTACTCCCACCCTGGGGAAGAGTTAAAGCAGGATTTTCCTAAGTTTCACAGGAAACAAATGAACAAAGTTTCTTTGAAAAAAATTCCACCTTTGCCCCAAAGAACTTTGGCGAGAAGACATTTTTCTGCAGTCCTTTGTTCAGGAAACAAGGACATGGTGATGTCTCTGGTTATTGGATGTAGTGCTGGTAGAGGATGGAGCCTGCTTCAGAGCCATACTAATGTAATTTCCATACAGGAAGGGCATGTTTGTCTTACTTTCCTTTGACTCTATCCCTGCCTGTAACATGGCATGGCACAGAGTTAGTGCTGAGTAAGTACGTGTTAAATGACCGACTGAATCAGTGGAAGACTGAGAAGACCCTACAGCACTGGAGCATGGGAAGGATTATGGGGTTTGTTGACCCTTTGATTCCTCCCTTGCTAGTAAGCTTATTACCTAAAGAACTTGGATCTTAGCAGAATTGGAATCTTAGTACTAAGAGTTATTTTAAACTACCATTTTCAAAATGTTTGTACCTACATTATTCATATAATCCCATTTCTTTAGCTGCCTGAGTTTCCCAGCCTGCTCAAGAGCAGATTAGTGTAAAGAGGTATTCAGATCAGAGCAATGTGTATTCAGCCATTTTCATTAAAGCATCCTTACCTGTCTAGGACTACTCCCACATGCTGTTGTAGATAGACTATTGTGGGTCAGCCAAATTATAGTGCCATCTATATTATCAATATGATAAAAAAGAAAAAAGATATTATGTATTAAATCTCAAACCTTAATGGGCATAGGAATCAGTTGGGCATCTGTTGAAATGCAGATTTAGATTTAGTAAGTCTGGGATGGGACAGGATTGTATATCTTTAATATACACCTAGGTGAACTGATGCTGCCAGGTAGACCATATTTTGAGTGGTAGCAAGTTGTTGGAACATTAGAGGTCTTTGGATATAGCTAAGACCTCTCACTGGTTCTTTCTGACTGATTACATATTTGGGAGGATAACATTAGAGGGCAGTGATGGTTCAGTGGTAGAAATCTCACCTCCCAAGCGGGAGACCCAAGTTCAGTTCCCCGCCAATGCATCTCAAGCTCAGTCTGTCATTGGAGGCTTGTGTGTTGCTATGATGCTGAACAGGGTTTAGAGGAACTTCCAGACTAAGACAGACCAGGAAGAAAAGCCTGGCGATCTACTTCTAAAAATCAGTCACTGAAAAACCCCACGAATTGTGCAATGGGCTTACCATGAGTTGGGCTGACTTGAGGGCAGCTAACAACTAGATAACATCGGTCAGTTATGTCTGGCCCTTTTTGTCACCCATTGGATAAATTTAAAATTGCATTCACATGGAGAAAGACAGATAGCATGACTCATTGAAAACCAAACTAAATACAAATCCATTTCTGAAAGTTCAGTTGTAGACATTGTGGTGAGACAAACAAGTGTTTCTTGTTCAAGATCGAGAAAATAGTGAGATTGGGACTTAACACACAAGGTCTTAAGCCATGAACATTTGTCTTCTTTCTACTATACCATGGGCCAGATGTGCCACAATCAGCTTCCAGGAAAAAAAATTGCACTGGCTTATGAGTGAAAAGAGCTGGTTTTTATTATTATTATTTTCTAATCTGTTGCCACTGTGCTGAAAAGAGAACTTTATATGGTTTTCCTCTTTAAAATTCTTCGAGAGGATAAAGCTTTTTTCAAGTTCCACCTATTAACTATTCTGTAGATAACTTCATTCGCAATGGGAGACAAGATAAACTTGCACATAAAAACTTTTTTTCTTAAGTAGCCTGTGGTTCCCAAACATAAATTTCCGTTTTGCTCTTCTTTAATGCAGTGAAATTGGAGACTTAATTTGATGAACTGCAGGAAAATAAACATAATGTCATCTAAATTTACTAAATAACTCTTTAAGGCAGATATTTAAATTAGTGAAAATTGGAATATGTGTTTGATTTTCTCTTATTTTAACTGTTTGCAGCCTCTTGACTATTGCTTATATGCTACAACTGAATATTTAAATCGGGGGGGGGATCGTTTTTCAAAATTATGTTTCCTTCCCCTGAATACAGTGTTAAATTAATGTAGAAATGCTAATTCAGCTACTGTTTCTTAAACTTCTGAGTCTGTTTTTTTTTTTTTTTTTAAATGTGGCAGCAGTCTCTCAGGATAATCATTGGCTTTAGTAATTCTCATACTCATACTTTAAAGTAGCTTCTAGATAACCCTCCAAGTAGCACTCCATATCCATCTGAGTACTCATTAAAACACTTTCTGTTGGTTTTGGAGTTCCTGAATTTCTTTATCTGAGACAATGGAAGTTCCCCAGATTATGCCTTGGGGAATTTCTTATGTTAGAATTTATATGCAAGTCTTACATTATTTGAATAACCACATTCTAATTTAAATATGATTTTTCTATCATTTACTTTTAATGACTAACATGGATGCAAGTGACAGATTTTTAATTTTGGAGTTCATTTAACCTTCCACAGATTGAGCATTTGACAGCCTATGTTGTTGTCCCCTTCCCTGCACTTTTTTTCTTAGGAAAAGGGTGAGATGGAACGTGTTTTATATAGGTATCTTAATAGAAGGCTGTTGTAGTAGTGGCTATAAGGATGGGACTATTTGGATGAATTTAAAAGATATTTAGTGGCTGAATCAGCAGGGTCTGGTGTTGACTGGATGTGTGGGGTATGGATCAAGGGGAAGCCACTGTGAATTTAGTTACCGGGGCATAAAGCTTTTAATCCTGCTAACAAAAAGAATGTGTTTTGTATCTGAGGAAACCCTGGTGGTATAGTGGTTAAGTGCTACGGCTGCTAACCAAAGGGT